>NC_088404.1:30506460-30753960 GCF_034236695.1 Oncorhynchus nerka
AACTAAGTTTGCCATAATTAAACAATCTTAATTCAATAAGTGTTATTTTTACCTTATAAGAGCCACTGGCTTTTTATCTCCCCCTCCTGTTTTTGAAGGTACTTACCCCCACAGTTCAACCACAGTGACCCATATACTGTAGTACATTGTGATGCCTCATTAGACTTCAGTCAACACCTTGACCTCTTGTCTAGAAGATAGACCTTAACATTGGAAAATAATCACTTTATTCTGTCGCTAGAAATGCTTAATTTCACTGACTTTTTGCTGCTATCATACTTGTGAGTGGTGTTCCTTAGTATACGTACAGTACGTGCTCTTGTATGTGGTTTTCCAGGAGCTGCCCCACTCCAACAAACACTCTTCTGAATTACCCCATCTTACCTGAACACAATTACACCAGTTGGCATGTAAGAGATTTTTTGACCTGCTCCCTCCACCACGAGGGCCCTGCAGTCAGACAATACTCCCCAAGATCATCTCACCTTTCCTGGGTTGCTACCCTTCATATGTTGGACCCAGGGGATGAAGGGGTCTGAATATGAAGACACTGCACACAGGCTTGACCGTTACCTCTGACAACAGCCACTATACCTCTTCTGGCTCTGTCTGGGTGGAACACCTCTACTGTGTTGTGTGGACCACAGATTATATTCTGGAGCTCTGAGGGATTCAGGGATGATGTTGGTCTTCTGTGTTTTATTCTCAATTTATTGTTGATGATTTTGGGTCCTTAACTGTGAAAGTGTGTTTAACAGAAAATATTATTTGTGTTGTATTAGTATAGGGCACTCCATAACCATAAAGTAAAGATACTCTGTACCTTGAAAAATAAATAGCCAATCTTAAACAAATGTAGATCTTTGTCCCCATAATGATCTACTGTGTAATGTTAATCAACTCAGACCTGCTATGTAACTTGTTTATCAAGTAGACCTCTGGTGTTAGATGTGAACTGTACAGTTGTCTGAACTATAGTTGGCTGTTATATTCTACATCTCACACAATGTCCCTTGTCTGTCTATACTCTGTGCTTTGACTGACTGGCAGTTATGAGCACACATCTAAAGGTAAATGCTTAGAAATTGGACATCAGTTGTCATTGTATTCCTCAAGGCCAGCAGGCCATGTCTGAAGGGAAGGGAGACTTTTTTGGGGTCAAAAACATGGACATTGGGGGATTTTCCCCAAGGACTGAAACCAAAAAGGGCTTGCTTCTCCCTTGTAAAACTGTAGTGTGAACATGTGAGAGAGGATGTGGATTTGGAAGTTTGATTGTGAAAATAAACTATTTAAGATGTATTTACTCTTTAACAAAATGGCAAATGTGCAGCAGGGCAGGAATAAAGGTGTCAAGATGAACTTATTCACCTGACTGACTGCAGTTATTTTAGCTACCATCTCCCCTCAGTCCAGCCCTCTCCAGGCTAAAACATGAATGAATACTAACAACCCTACATGATTCATTAGAGCAGTTAATAGAACATTTAATCCTTTTAACTATTTATCCAGATAAGTGAGAATGTTTAGTGTTCAGCAGATGCAAATCACAGTAACAAACTGAATTGATGGCAAAGTTCATATTTAAAATGCACAAACATATACTACACCATCACAAAAGATATGTCAACTAGATAAATTACAAACTTAAATCACCCATGACCACGATATTTCTCCACAAGAGGGCACAGAAGCGGCAATCAGAACGACAATTTATACACATTGGCTACCACTGTTTCAGAATATTTAATTTCTACAAAACTATCCATTTACATTGGTTTATTGACTATGATCAGCAGTGATGCATTGCATCTAATGGATTTTCAGTGAAAGTTTATTTTACTTCTCATTGAACACAGACAACTTAAGAGTTGATGGAAGAAAATGAGCTGTTAGGAACAGTGACTTCTTTATCCATTTCTTCCACAGAGGGCCTTTTACCAAAAGAAAGAACATGTCTAACATTTTGTTGTTTTCATTATAGTTCTACAAATAGACTAAATGTTGAGTGACTTAAATTAAAAGGCAACAAAAGAAACCAATCAATCCACAAGAGTATTGAACTCGACCTAATAGTTCATTGTATCACAAAAAATGTAACATTGTTATAGTACATTTCAGTGTCGCAAATAACTGGCTGTCCAATTTCGAGTGAAAATTTAAATAAAAGTGTAAAGCCAACAATACTCCATCCAAAATAATGTGCCCTCCTAAACCAGTCCTGGTTCTGTTTTATATGCCCTTCACACAGCACTGTGATCGTTTGCCAGGACTTTGTACTTGGGGTAGCACTGGCTGCTGTCAAACACAACAAATATGGTAGGATGCTTCTGATCCGCACTGGAATCGTAGTGATGCCGTCCTGACTTAGTGGTGTTGGGGAGTCGAGGGGGACGGACATAGTCAATCTTTCCTACACAGGCTTTACCCACAAGCACCTTAGCCAGGAACATGAACCCACAGTCTGTAAAGTCTCCCCCGGCCCTCTGATGGAGTAGAGGCGGAACCGAAAAGCTTCACAGGTGAAGTAAACGCCACAATAACTAGTGGTTCTCGCCACGCGAGGGTCGAAGTTCTGTCGGCAGATGTCCATGGCGGCGCTCTCGCATGTTCCATAGAACAGGTGTCTCTCCAGGACCACACTACAATTGTCCTGCGTGTCCTCCATGTGCTTCTTCTGCCTGGAAGGAGGACACACAGGACAATTGTAGCGTGGTCCTGGAGAGACACCTGTTCCATGGAACATGCGAGACACAACCCTCCATTGGAATCAATTTGATGTATTTGAAGTGCTGAATGTTACGAGGAAAGTCTTACATTCTATACTTGTCCCAATGGAAGGTGTTCTGGACCTGCTGGTGATCTGGGCCTGGCTCTCTGGCATGGTTCTGTGGAACAGGTCGTGAACCGTCCTGTAAACCAGCATCCCAGGAGGAACCTCCAGCATGGAAAAGGGGTTCCCTTGACTCAGGGTCCACATCGGTGGGTACGGCAGCTGAAATTCTCCATAGGGTCCACCTCAAGACTGGGGAGGGTTACCTGTCCAACTGGGAGTGTCCTAGGATATTCACATTGTCTTGTTAACACTAAAATTGATTTTCACATCTCAAGGCAATGAAAATGAAAGACAGTATGAAGAACATCCACATTGAAATCCAATGCAACATGTAACGGACTGCATGCTTGTACCTGAGGTGTTGTCTTAGGGAGTCTGGCGAGCGGAAGGTGGGTCTGCATCTGATGCGGTGGGTGGAGTCTGATGAAGTTTCTCTCTGTAAGCATCTTGAGATTTACACAGGCCCAGTCTTTACCCAGCCAGCAGCTGTCCTGACCCTTACTAAGACAGTCCAGCATGAGCTCAAGGTTCTCCTAGGTGGTACAGGGGAGGATGAAGTCGGCCCCAAACCACAGATCTAGAAACAGATTTCCCTAGCCCTGAATTTAATCAGTAGACATTTGCTTAAATAGCTGATCCAGTATCTGTTATTAGAGTCAATCTACTCCAAAGGAGTCATAGGTCACTTCAAAGGTCAAGACATGTTCTAGCAATCCATTTCATCCATCAGAGGTCATCAATGAAAGGAGGAGAGGAAAGCCATCTACAGACTGAGGGTTAAGAACAACTTCTCTAAACAAATGAAAATTGCTTTGTCAAATTTGAGATGGCCAGTAGGCTTTCACTTCCTCACACCAAACATGAAGTAAAATCCCCACAGTTTGGTGGGTGGGATACTTCACCATAGGCTTCCCAGCCATAGTCAGATTCCCAGAAGCGCCACTGTGTTGGGAAGTGAGGGTTCAGCTCTGGGCAAGTGGTGTTGGACAGCCTCCTGACTTGGCTGTACACAGTGGAATTCTCCACCATCAGTGAGACAAAGTTCAGGCAGAGTTGGTCCTTGAGAGTCCTAGAAGAAGAGCTGTCTGAGGGAGTAGTTATTTTCTTTCAAATGTGAATGATTATTAAGAGGAAAAACTTACATTACTTCACATAATATTACCATTACCAATCAGACCTGGGTCAAATACTTCAGCTACCCATTTTAAAAGGAACCAATGGAATAATCCTAAAGCTGCAAGCTCCAACCTCAAGTAATTAACCCAAGTCTTAACTATACCCACTCTGATAAGGTAGAAGTTGCCCCTTACCATTGATACAGGGTCAGACATTTTCTCATGGTTAGAAATCGGGATATAGGCCAGGGTCATCTGAAGATCTGTGGTGGGGGGCAACATCTACGTCGTGCCACTCACTCACCCATGTGTCAAGTAGACCATTTCCTTATCAGGGTCACAGAACCAACGTTCTGCTTTCAGCTGGGAGCTGGGTTCCAGGCTGACCCATTCCGGGATGTCAGTCCTCTTCACCTGCCAGTGGAAGGGGTACCTCATGTGGTACAGGTGGCACCTCTCCCTCTTGGGGCAGTACCCCAGCAGGGGGGGGGGGGGGTCTGGGGGTGGTATCATGGGGGCATGTACCAGGCGTTGTGCCGGAATTTAGGTTGGCAGTTTTGGGCGAATTAGATTTAGGTGGAATGGAAGGCTTAGGTTTGGTTGAAGGGCAGGTGGGAGTCTTGGTGGAGGCTTGAGTTTTAATGGAATAGGGCTGTGGACACTGGGCCTGTGGCTGGTGTCTGTGCTGGGACCATGTATATGGTCTCTGGGGCTGGGATCTCAGTTGGGGCTTGACATTAATGGTCACGGGTTGGACAGAGCCCCCAGGCTTGGGTACACTGGGCTGCTTCTGCTGGGCACAGGAGGATTTAAGGCATTTAACCTTATGTGCACTGGAAGCTCTCTGGTTCTGGGTTTTAGATATGTTTTTGGTGTGTGCATGTGCTGTGCTGGTGGGAGTTGCCTGGCTGAGGGAGGACAGACATGGATCTGGGGTTTGACCGCTGGGCTATGGTCCTCCCCTTCCTTGGCAGATCACCTGATTGATGGTCTTCCATTAGACCTGCTTCAATAAGAAACACACTGTCAAAATAGAAAATCATGCAATGGCAGTCATGAAGACATCATTTCATTTACAGTCACATTGTTTTATTAAAATACAAAACTAAATTGAGAAAATTGCACTGTCAAAACAGGGATAGCTGTAGCTTTATGACGCACATCCATAAACACACATCCTCATCAAATAAATGAATCGTTGTTCCTAGGCTACCTCAAATAAAACCACAATTAAATAGATGAGTGAGAAAGCTAGCAAGCTTAACGTTACCTGACATGTTATCTACGCATAAACAATAAGTAGTAGCACAACAGCATCCATGCGCATTAATATTCACTCAATTCTAGCTACTGGGGGAAATTGTTTTGTTTACATAACATTGAGCGATGTCGTGTAGGCTAAAGTAGCCTACTACATAAAACAATACCACAAACAAATTATAGACATATTACAAACAACAACCTTCACCCAACTTGTATCAATCAACATCACGTGTCTGTCTTTCGGGCAGGTGTTATCAAAAAGACGATATCCTTTTTGGGGGGTTGAAACGGCGGGAAATTGTCGCAAACAGGGTTGCCATTTCGGCAGTTTTTCTGAAATTGGGATACTTTGAAAACATTGTCGCGGTTGAAAATGTATTGGTTGCGGCCTACTTCTAAGTCACATCACGGCCACCATAGCATTTAACATAAATATATATATATATCACCGTGACTGTCTGCTGCTGACTATCACGCACTGAGGCAGGTTGTTGCTAAGAGAGCGAGTGGTGGGGCGAGCCTACGCCTGCAGTTTATGTCGACCAGGTAGCAGGTCGGAAGTTTCCTAGTTCTGACAAGCATTTGAACACTGCAAGAGTCCACTATTTGGTCACGTGAGTGAGGAGATAGCGATGCACGCGTGCAGGTCTTGGCAACTTTTAAACATTTTTGGCAGGTGATTCTGCAACTTCGGGCTCTTTGGCCCTGCATGCTTTGATTTTTTGATAATGGCTGCGATCGTACTATTCAGGAATGTATATATTTTTCTCAGACAGCCATAGACACATTTAATTTACATCACGTCATAAACATCAGTGTTAGTTAAATGAAATATCATACAATTAATTTATAACACGTCTTATACATTTGTACATTAACTTGCATTGAGTATTATTTTAGTGCTTTTTAAGGTTTTTCTCAAATTAATAATTCAACACAACGCCTGAATGTATAAACTTGCCTTTGTGACAGCTGAAAACATTTATTTATCATAAAAAATAAGATATTTCCACCCAACCTTTTTGAGCGATTATGATAACAACAATATGATTTCCCCATCTAAAAAAAATCAATCAATGTAAATGATACATAATATACTAATTTACCTAAAAAATATGGGTGTGGTGGAAATGTCAAGGTGTGGTGGAAATTACATTTATGTATAAAAAAAGCGTATGAAAACAATATTTTATTGCAAACATTTTGAACAACAACCATTGTTAAACATTTCATTAATTAAAGACAAAGTAAAATTCCGAAAGTAGCCGATGGGCAGAGCTCACGGTAGGCTAAGGTTTTTGAGAGAGGTGTCATCCGTCCAGATTGCAGAGGGGTCATCCGCATAGAAGAGCTCAGAGAGCGAAGTGAAACGGCGTCATTTGTGGTATACCCAACTCAGGTGTGGAGGGTCACCTGCTTGTGAGAATCACCAAAGTGCAACTTTATTATAATTTGTTTTTATTCAGTCAGATAAACACTCCAAACAGCCTATCCGAACACTCGGAGGCGTCTTCATGGTCCTAAAGCACACCTTTGCCCTATTTTGTAGCACATTCCAATGATAAAACTGGAGGGGAACAAAAATGCAATTTCAGAATGTGGGGGAGACATCCCCAGGGAAAGTTGCACCCGAGTTCTCTGCAAAGTCAATATGCACGATGATCTCCTCTTTCTTTTTTGGAATATTGGTGTTGAATGTTGTACATGTGTTTCCCCAACTTTTCTTTCAATCCTTTGGAGAAGTCCTCAAATAGAATATGCAGTGTGTCACACACCTTTTCACCGTCAAATGTACAGTGAACTTCGCCACGTTTCCCTCTTTGTTTTCCCCTCTCTCTCTCTTCAGCTTCGTTTTTCCACTCAAACCACCAAATCCTTCTCAAGTTCTTCGGAGTTCCCTTCATTTTCTGTTATGTATTTGTCTTCGGGGAATATTGTCTCTCCATTTTCTTCATCTGTTGATCATACCTTTTTTTGTATTTCTCAGTTTTCCGTTAAGCTTTATCAAGTTTGACATTTGTCATGCAAATATCCCTGTTTTTAAGTGACTTCTTCCAACCTTTTTCCTTCCAACAAGTATTCAACTTCTCATTTCTGTTGCAGATGATGAGGAAGGGGTAACAGGACATGCATCAGGGGCAGGTTTGTTAGGGGCAGGTATGATGGCCTCATGTTCTGGCTGCAAGTCCTCTGGTGACTGAGGTGGTGTGTTGCCTGATAGGTAGGTCTCATGTTCTGGCTGCAAGTCCTCTGGTGACTAAGGTGGTGTGTTGCCTGATAGGTAGGCCTCATGTTCTGGCTGCAGGTCATCTGGTGACTGAGGTGGTGTGTTGCCTGATAGGTAGGTCTCCATTGCAACTGTTCTCTTTAAAGTCTGTCTTCTATTCCATTGGTTGCATTTCCATTGCCATCTCTTGCTTGTTTGTTCTCGCTTTGTAAGCTCAGAGAGATTTCACTTCTCCCTTCTCCCAGTATCTTTCCCTGAACTTTTTGCAGATGTTCCTGGTATCGTATAGGATCATGTTTTATTTTGTTTCTGTCTGTGACCTCTGTGCTGTTTCATGTGGCATCTTCTAAAAACAAAGAAAAATACTAATTAAGTTTTCCAATTGTGCACACCTTGGAACATTTTCTAGATTAAATTAATTTAAAACATGATTAAATAAGCCTAAAGTTAAAAAAAAGTTTTTTTTAAAATAAAAAGTAATAACATAATGGATTTTTGTCATTTACACCATGTTCTGTTATTTCCACCACAGTGACCGTGATGGAAATGACACTTCTATTGTTTATGGAGAAAAATGACAGACTGCTTAGCATGCTTTGGCTAGTATTACAGCTAGCATATAGTTTACACTAAGTACATAAAATATATTTTTTAAAATCTAAATTCTACCACAAATTAAATAAATTATAGACTGTTTGGAAATTACTGATAATAAATATATTCTCTACACAAGCAATATTTACCTAGATTTTTCTTCAATTTCTGGACATCACTTAACAGTAACAACTGTCTGCTTCAGCCATGTGCTTCAGTGTCACAATAAGTTTCCATGGTAACTAAATTAACATTCTCTTGACAAAACTTTATTAATGAGGAATTTGTCCTCAGTGGTGGAAATGACACCAATACCAAAGGACAGGTATGTTTTGTGTAAATAACAATATAAAGGGCATACTCACAAATATTGATATGGATTTTATTTCATTTACTATTTCTCTAGAAGATAACATCACAATGTGTAATTATTAATGTTTTCTCATAGAAAAACATAGTAGAACCTCAAAAGTCTGGGTCAGGCACAAGGGTAAAACAGTGAAATTGAGGTATAAAATCCATCTGAAAAGTATCAAAAATACTTGATAGAGAGGTGTTATAAAATCTTGGGTGATTGTAGTGTGAACATAACATATAAAGAATAAAAACATATATTTTTTAATAAAATCCCCAAAATTGACCCTGAGGACATAGAAGTTCACACAGTTGCAGAATCACCCAGCTACGCTATTATCAAATCAAATTTTATTTGTCACATACGCCGAATATAACCTTACAGTGAAATGCTTACTTACGAGCCCATAACCAACAATGCAGTTTAAATCAAATATGGATAAGAATAAGAGATAAAAGTAAAAAGTAATTAAAATGGAGGCATTGCAAATAGTCTGGGTAGCCATTTGACTAGATGTTCAGGAGTCTTATGGCTTGGGGTAGAAGCTGTTCAGAAGCCTCTTGGAACTAGACTTGGTGCTCCGGTACCGCTTGCCATGCGGTAGCAGAGACAATAGTCTATGACTAGGGTGGCTGGAGTCTTTGACAACTTTTAGGGCCTTCCTCTGACACTGCCTGGTATAGAGGTCCTGGATAGCAGGAAGCTTGGCCCCAGAGATGTACTGGGCTGTACTCACTACCTTCTGTAGTGCCTTGCGGTCGGAAGCTGTGCAGTTGCCATACCAGGCAGTGATGCAACCAGTAAGGATTCTTTCGATGGTGCAGCTGTAGAACCTTTTGAGGATCTGAGGACCCATGCCAAATATTTTCAGACTGAGGGGGAATAGGTTTTGTCGTGCGCTCTTCACGGCTGTTTTGGTGTGATTGGACCATGTTAGTTTGTTGGTGATGTGGACACCAAGGAATTTGAAGCTCTCAACCTGCTCCACTGCAGCCCTGTCGATGAGAATGGACGTGCTCGGTCCTCCTTTTCCTGTAGTCCACAATCATCTCCTTTGTCTTGATCACGTTGAGGGAGAGGTTGTTGTCCTGGCACCACACGGCTAGGTCTCTGACATCCTCCCTATAGGCTGTCTCATTGTTGTCGGTGATCAGGCCTACAACTGTTGTGTCATCGGCAAATTTAATGATGGTGTTGGAGTCGTGCCTGGCCATGCAGGTAAACAGGTTGTACAGGAGGGTACTGAGCGCACACACACCTGAAGGGCCCCTGTGTTGAGGATTAGCATGGTGGATGTGTTGTTACCTACCTTTACAACCCGGGGGCAGCCCGTCAGGAAGTCCAGGATCCAGTTGCAGAGGGAGGTGTTTAGTCACCGGGTCCTTAGCTTATTGATGAACTTTGAGGGCACTATGGTGTTGAATGCTGAGCTGTAGTCAATGAATAGCGTTCTCACATAGGTATTCCTTTTTCCTTTTGGTGGGAAAGGGCAGTGTGGAGTGCATAGAGATCGAATCATCTGTGGTTCTGTTGGGGCGGTATGCAAAGTATGATGGGTCTAGGGTTTCTGGGATAATGGTGTTGATGTGAGCCATGACCAGCCTTTCAACGCATTTCTTGGCTACAGACATCACTTTCTAGGGAGTTTTTCCTAGCCACTGTGCTTCTACACCTGCATTGCTTGCTGTTTGGGGTTTTAGGCTGGGTTTCTGTACAGCACTTTGAGATATCAGCTGATGTATGAAGGGCTATATAAATACATTTGATTTGATTTGATCAGTGCTGCGGGTCGGTAGTCATTTAGGCAGGTTACCTTAGTGTTCTTGGGCACAGGAATTATGGTGGTCTGCTTAAAACATGTTGGTATTACAGACTCGGACAGAGAGAGGTTGGAAATGTCAGTGAAGACACTTGCCAGTTGGTCAGCGCATGCTCGCAGTATACGTCCTGGTAATCCATCTGGCCCTGTGGCCTTATGAATTGTAACCTGTTTAGAGGTCTTTCACACGTCGGCTGCGGAGAGTGTGATCACAAAGTCTTCCGGAACAGCTGATGCTCTCTTGCATGTTTCAGTGTTATTTGCCTCGAAGCGAGCATAGAAGTAGTTTAGCTCGTCTGGTAGGTTCATGTCACTGGGCAGCTCTCGGCTCTGCTTCCCTTTGTAGTCTGTAATGGTTTGCAAGCCCTGCCACATCCAACGAGCGTCAGAGCCGGTGTAGTACGATCCGATCTTAGTCCTGTATTGATGCTTTGCCTGTTTGATGGTTCGTCGGGGGACATTGCGGGACTTCTTATCAGCTTCCGGGTTAGAGTCCCGCTCCTTGAAAGAGACAGCTCAAGCCTTTAGCTCAGTGCGGATGCTGCCTGTAATCCATGGCTTCTAGTTGGGGTATGTACGTACGGTCACTGTGGGGACGACGTCATCGATGATGAAGCCAATGACTGATGTGGTGTACTCCTCAATGCCATCGGAGGAATCCCTGAACATGTTCCACTCTGCGCTAGCAAAACAGTCCTGTAGCTTTTCATCTGCTTCCTCTGACCCCTTTTTTTATTGATCTAGTCACTGGTGCTTCCTGCTTTAATTTTTGCTTGTAAACTGGAATCAGGAGGATAGAATTATGTTCAGATTTGCCAAATGGAGGGTGAGGGAGAGCTTTGTATGCCTCTCTGTGTGTGGAGTATAGGTGGTCCAGAGATCTTTTTCCTCTGGTTGCACATTGAACATGCTGATAGAAATGTGTTAAAACAGATTTAAGTTTCCCTGCATTAATGTCCCCGGCTACTAGGAGCGCCGCCTCTGGGTGAGTGTTTTCTTGTTTGTTTCTGGAGGAATACAGCTCATTCAATGCTGTCTTAGTGCCAGCCTCGGACTGTAGTGGTATGTAAACAGCGAGAAAGAATACAGATGAAACCTCTCTCAGCAGGTAGTGTGGTCTCAAATCAAATCTTATTGGTCACATACACATGGTTAGCAGATGTTAATGTGAGTGTAGCGAAATTCTTGTGCTTCTAGGTCCGACTATGCAGTAATATCTAACAAGTAATCTAACAAATTCACAACAACTACCTTATACACACAAATACACACAATGTAAAGGGATGAATAAGAATATGTGCATATAAATACATGGATGAGCGATGGCGTGAGGCACAGGCAAGATGTAGTAGATGGTGTAGAATACAGTATATACAGTGGGGAGAACAAGTATTTGATACACTGCCGATTTTGCAAGTTTTCCTACTTACAAAGCATGTAGAGTTCTATAATTTTTATCATAGGTACACTTCAACTGTGAGAGGCCAAAAATCCAGAAAATCACATTGTGTGATTTTTAAGTAATTAATTTGCATTTTATTGCATGACATAAGTATTTGATATATCAGAAAAGCAGAACTTAATATTTGTTATAGAAACCTTTGTTTGCAATTACAGAAATCATACATTTCCTGTAGTTCTTGACCAGGTTTGCACACACTGCAGCAGGGATTTTGGCCCACTCCTCCATACAGACCTTCTCCAGATCCTTCAGGTTTCGGGGTTGTCACTGGGCAATACAGACTTTCAGCTCCCTCCAAAGATTTTCTATTGGGTTCAGGTCTGGAGACTGGCTAGGCCACTCCAGGACCTTGAGATGCTTCTTACGGAGCCACTCCTTAGTTGCCCTGGCTGTGTGTTTCGGGTCGTTGTCATGCTGGAAGACCCAGCCACGACCCATCTTCAATGCTCTTACTGAGGGAAGGAGGTTGTTGGCCAAGATCTCGCGATACATTGCCCCATCCATCCTCCCCTCAATACGGTGCAGTCGTCCTGTCCCCTTTGCAGAAAAGCATCCTGAAAGAATTATGTTTCCACCTCCATGCTTCACGGTTGGGATGGTGTTCTTGGGGTTCTACTCATCCTTCTTCTTCCTCCAAACATGGCGAGTGGAGTTTAGACCAAAAAGCTCTATTTTTGTCTCATCAGACCACATGACCTTCTCCCATTCCTCCTCTGGATCATCCAGATGGTCATTGGCAAACTTCAGACGGGCCTGGACATGCGCTGGCTTGAGCAGGGGGACCTTGCGTGCCCTGCAGGATTTTAATCCATGACGGCGTAATGTGTTACTAATGGTTTTCTTTGAGACTGTGGTCCCAGCTCTCTTCAGGTCATTGACCAGGTCCTGCCGTGTAGTTCTGGTCTGATCCCTCACCTTCCTCATGATCATTGATGCCCCACGAGGCAAGATCTTGCATGGAGCCCCAGACCGAGGCTGATTGACCGTCATCTTGAACTTCTTCCATTTTCTAATAATTGCGCCAACAGTTGTTGCCTTCTCACCAAGCTGCTTGCCTATTGTCCTGTAGCCCATCCCAGCCTTGTGCAGGTCTACAATTTTATCCCTGATGTCCTTACACCCTCTCTGGTCTTGGCCATTGTGGCGAGGTTGGAGTCTGTTTGATTGAGTGTGTGGACAGGTGTCTTTTATACAGGTAACAACACAGGTAATGAGTGGAGAACAGGAGGGCTTCTTAAAGAAAAACTAACAGGTCTGTGAGAGCCGGAATTCTTACTGGTTGGTAGGTGATCAAATACTTATGTCATGCAATAAAATGCAAATTAATTACTTAAAAATCACACAATGTGATTTTCTGGATTTTTATTTTAGATTCCGTCTCTCACAGTTGAAGTGTACCTATGATAAAAAATTACAGACCTCTACATTCTTTGTAAGTAGGAAAACTTGCAAAATCGTCAGTGTATCAAATACTTGTTCTCCCCATTGTATATATGAGATGAGTAATGTAGGATGTGTAAACATTATTTTAAAGTGGTGTTATTTAAAGTGACTAGTGATACCTTTATTAAGTCTGTTTATTTAAGTGGCCAGAGATTTGAGTCTGTATGTTGGCAGCAGCCTCTCTATGTTAGTGATGACTGTTTAACAGTCTGATGGCCTTGAGATAGAAGCTGTTTTTCAGTCTCTCGGTCCCAGCTTTGATGCACCTGTACTGACCTCGCCTTCTGGATGATAGTGGGGTGAACAGGCAGTGGCTCGGGTGGTTGTTGTCCTTGATTATCTTTTTGGCCTTCCTGTGACTTCGGGTGGTGTAGGTGTCCTGGAGGGCAGGTAGTTTGCCCCCGGTTGATGCGTTGTGCAGACCGCACTACCCTCTGGAGAGCCTTGCGGTTGAGGGTGGTGCAATTGCCATACCAGGCGGTGATACAGCCCGACAGGATGCTCTCGATTGTGCATCTGTTTTAGATGACGAGCCAAATTTCTTCAGCCTCCTGAGGTTGAAATGGCGCTGTTACGCCTTCTTCACCACGTTCAGTTTGTCCGTGATGTGTATGCCGAGGAACTTATAACTTTCCACCTTCTCCACTACTGTCCCATTGATGTGGATGGGGGGTGCTCCCTCTATTCTTTCCTTAAGTCCACGATCATCTCCTTTGTTTTGTTGATGTTGAGTGAGTGGTTATTTTCCTGACACCACACTCCGAGGTCCGGAACCACACGTTCAAGGAGAAAACTAAATGAAATAGTCCCTGGGTGGGCTCGAACCACCAACCTTTAGATTAACAGTCTAACGCGCTAGCCGTCTCGTCGTTGTTGGTAATCAGGCCTACCACTGTAGTGTTGTTTGCAAACTTGATGATTTAGTTGGAAGCGTGCATGGCCACGCAGTCATGGAAGAACAGGGAGTACAGGAGAGGGCTGATAACGCACCCTTGTGGGGCCCCAGTGTTGAGGATCAGCGGGGTGGAGATGTTGTTTCCTACCTTCACCACCAGGGGGCGGCCCGTCAGAAAGTCCAGGACCCAGTTGCACAGGGCGGGGTTGAAACCCAGGGTCTCGAGCTTAATGATGAGTTTGGAGGGTACTATGTTGTTAAATGCTGAGCTGTAGTCAACAAACAGCATTCTTACATAGGTATTCCTCTTGTCCATATGGGATAGGGCAGTGTGCAGTGTGATGGCGATTGCATCATCAGTGGACCTACTGGGGCAGTAAGCAAATTGGAGTGGGTCTTGGGTATCAGGTAGGGTGGAGCTGATATGGTCCTTGACTAGTCTCTCAAAGCAATTCATGATGACAGGAGTGAGTGCAATGGGGCGATAGTAATTTAGTTCAGTTACCTTATCTTTCTTGGGAACAGGAACAATGTTGGCCATCTTGAAGCATGTGGGGACAACAGACTGGGATAGGGATTGGTTGAATATGTCCGTAAACACACCAGCCAGCTGGTCTGAGCATTCTCTGAGGACGCGGTTAGGGATGCCGTGTCCCTTCACAGAGTTTGCGCTGTTCTGTGAAGGAAGTAGTACACAGTGTTTGTACAAGATCTTCAGTTGCTTGGCAATTTCCTGCATGGAATAGCCTTAATTTCTCAGAACAAGAATAGACTGAACCGTTTCAGAAGAAAGTGCTTTGTTTCTGGCCATTTTGAGCCTGTAATCGAACCCATAAATGCTGATACTCAGCTGGTCTAAAGAAGGCCCATTTTATTGCTTCTTTAATCAGAACAACAGTTTTCAGTTGTGCTAACATAATTGCAAAAGGGTTTTCTAATGATCAATTAGCCTTTTCAAATAATAAACTCTAAAAGAGTGCAGTGTATAAAGTCAGAACATCTGCTGTCTCACCCCAAGGCTCGATCCTAGGCCCCACACTCTTCTCAATTTAAATCAACAACATAGATCAGGCAGTAGGAAGCTCTCTCATCCATTTATATGCAGATGATAATCTTATTATGTTGGAGCGAACCATTGAGGAGAGAGCTGAGCATTACATAGGTCTGGTTGCAAGGCTGAAATAGCAAGGACAGGCACGTTAAGAGAAGATGACACCCAGGCCTCATGACACCCAGGCTATACTCTATTTTTGAAAGAATACATTAACCAAGACCATACGTGCATTCATGACAGCTGAACGTGCTATGGTCAGCAGGATACAGGAAGAAAGATGTAGGCAAGATAACTGATGACTAACACGTAAAACATAAGCATGCAATACATACATTATTTTTAGAACATGGAAAGAGTTCTGCCATCGTTGTAACCAAAAGCAGATACTAAGGGGGAATAACTTTATTTACATATGTGATGTACACAAACACTATGTATGTATAAAAGCAGAGCCAGTGCTAAGAAGGGGCGTCTATTCCGCGGACCAGCACGGCTCTTAATAACTTGTATTAAAGTCTACATTGAATTCACAAAGTTCTTCTGAGAGTATTATATTTCTGAAACAATTCTCCACGACAATACTTAGCTGTCCCCTCCTCAGATTTTGTGTTAAATGCTCTACAACAAAGCGTTCTTAGTGTCCAACAAGCTTTCTCTGCCCTTAACCTTGTTCTGAACACCTCCAAAACAAAGGTCATGTGGTTTGGTAAAAAGAATGCCTGTTTAGAGCTTGAGCTAGTTACCTCATACAAGTACTTGGGAGTATGGCTGGACGGTACACTGTCCTTCTCTCAGCACATATCAAAGCTGCAGGCTAAAATTAAATCTAGACTTGGTTTCCTCTATCGTAATCGCTCCTCTTTCACCCCAGCTGCCAAACTAACCCTGATTCAGATGACCATCTTACCCATGATAGATTACGGAGACGTAATTTATAGATTGGCAGGTAAGTGTGCTCTCGACCGGCTAGATGTTCTTTACCATTCGGCAATCAGATTTGCCTCCAATGCTCCTTATAGGACACATCACTGCACTCTATACTCTTCTGTAAACTGGTCATCTCTGTATACCCGTTGCAAGACCCACTGGTTGATGCTTATTTATAAAACCCTCTTTGGCCTCACTCCCCCCTATCTGAGATACCTACTGCAGCCCTCATCCTCCTCACACAACACCCGTTCTGCCAGTCACATTCTGTTAAAAAGTCCCCAAAGCACACACATCCCTGGGTCGCTCGTCTTTTCAATTCGCTGCATCTAGCGACTGAAACAAGCTGCAACAAACACTCAAACTGGCCAGTTTTATCTCAATCTCTTCATTCAAAGACTCAATCATGGACACCCTTACTGACAGTTGTGGTTGCTTTGCGTAATGTATTGTTGTCTCTACCTTCTAGCCCTTTGTGCTGTTGTCTGCCCAATAATGTTTGTAACCTTTTTTGTGCTGCTACAATGTTGTTGTTATGTTGTGTTGCTACCATGCTATGTTGTCATGTGTTGCTGCATTGTCTTAGGTCTCTCTTTATGTAGTGTTGTCTCTCTTGTCGGGATGTGTGTTTTGTCCTATATTTTTATTTAATTTATTTATATTTTTAATCCCAGCCCCCGCAGGAGGCCTTTTGGTAGGCCATCATTGAAAATAATCATTTGTTCTTAACTGAGTTGCCTTGTTGACTTGTCTGATATACCACGGCTGTCAGCCAATCATCATTCAGTCCTCTTCTCCTCCAGTCCTAAAGTGTTAAAGGGTGTGTAGGTTTTTGTTTTAGCCCAGCACTAACACACCTTGATTCAACTAATCATCAAGACTTGGGACAATATTGTTCTATCTATCTAATACATTATCTGTCTTGTCTGACTATTCAAGAAAATGAGATGCTGCTGAACCGGAAGCAAATAGCACCACCCTGTGGTTGTGTAGCAAATGGCAGTGATTGAATCTGTATCTTACTTTTATTTAACTAGGCAAGTCAGTTAAGAACAAATTCTTTGCCCATTTTTCCCAGCGAGCCCACCACTACTCCGTCAGAGGGTTGAAGGGAGACGAAGACACAGGGTTCCTTGCTAAGGTGATTGTGGGTAAAAACCTGCTTAGGCAGGATGGACTACGTCCGTCCCCCTCGAATCTGACACCGAACCAGGTCAAGATGGGATCACTATGATTCCTGTATTATTTTTGTTGTGTATGAGAGCAGCCAGTGCTATCCTTCTACTAAATCATCAAGTAGTAAGTCCAGGCAAACAATGACAGTGCTGTGTGAAGGGCCTAGAAAACAACCAGGACTAGTTTATGAGGGCACATACAATATATGTACAAAAGTATGTGGGCACCCCTTCAAATGAGTTGATTCGGCTATTTCAGCAACACCCATTACTGACAAGTTTATACATTGGAGCACACAGCCATGCAATCTCCATAGATAAACATTGGCAGTACAATGGCCTTATTGAAGATCTCAGTGATTTTTAACGTAGCACCGTCACAGGATTCCACCTTTCCAACAAGAGAGTTCGTAAGATTTCTGCCCTGCTGTTATTGCTGTTATTGTAAAGTGGAAACGTCTAGGAGCATCAATGGCTCAGCCGCGAAGTGGTAGGCCACACAAGTTTACAGAACGGGCCGCCGAGTGCTGAAGCGTGTAGTCAAGTGCTGAAGTGTCTACTGTCCTGTAGGTTTTCAGTCCAATGATGGTAGATCTCCAGGAAGAGGGTTAGGCAGCCCTGGGGTAGCGGGTAAAAACTGTGTAGGGGGAGCAACTGACCATGATTTTGAAATGAAATGTTCCACGAACAGGTGTCCACATTCTTTTGGTCATGTAGTGTATGAGATGGAGCATCTAGTTTAATTCACTTGTTATTTTCTGCCACACTAGAAGATGTAAGGGATAATCAACTAGGGGCTATTTGTTCTGTGGAAAATAATGAACGTCGTGGAAGATGTGTTCCATAACTCCCTAGTGGAGTGAGCTAACCTTCCACTGCATTGCATTTTTTTTCAGAGAATGCATAGCGCCCCGAATTGATTATCCCTTTTATTCCGTGGCTATAATTTAGCACATTTACCAGTATAAATGTGTTCATTTGCCGGTAGAAATATGTTCCAGATTCACTGAAGCAGCTAGTAAGTTTAGTCGATAGCGACAGTAGTTGCCTTGGTAAACAAACAGACTTGCTAGTTTAGCTAACCAACCCATTTGTACTAGCTTGCTATTATGAAAGTCGAATTCAGCAATGCCAGTAATATTTTCAATTCGACGTTTGCTTTCAAAAGCAGCTAAACATAGAACATGTAAGAATGAACTACAGCCATTGAATTCTACTGTACAAATATAACGTTTGATTATAGGGAAATAATGCACGTTTTAAAATGCCATTCAAGTCAATCAGAAACGAGTATACAACAACGCCATGGTATAAACTTAATTAATTATACTGTAATTGTAATAATGTATAACAAACTCTGGCACATTTAGCACCAAGTCCAAATGTTCATTCTTTTAAACTACATTTTCCTGAACCTAAAACCAAATATAATCTGAAAAGAATTCATCAATGCCTTGAGTAAGAGACATTTTCTTGGTAAAAGTTGCGAAAGGCAGAGATGAGGAAGACAGATAAAGAAGCCAAACTGAGTTTAACACCGGTTGAGATGCTAACTGCTCAGTTCCTTGCACCATTTCTGTTAACTTGTGTCTGTGTTCAATGAGAAGTAATAATCTTCTGAGTCTTTGTTTAATTTAGTGTGCTTTTTCTACAAAAATACTGGCTCTTCTGCATAACATTCTAATTATGTAGGGTATAACGATCCATTCCTGTTACAGTCCATGGCCAGTAGAAAGATAAAAGTTCTAGATTAAAATATGAATTTAAGTTGTCATAGAAAGATGGTTAGAAATATTGAGTTGTGAATTCAATGTAGTCAACAGTTACCATTTTGGAGAGTGCATAATCTATTGCTCTCATCAGCCTCCAGCAATAAGGGAATTAGTGAATATGGACAGGAAAACAAACCATCAACATAAATCAGTCCAACTTTTTTTAAATAATAGCTCAAAATAGAATTTAATACATCTCAATCCTATTTGAAAGAGAAGTGGCACACTGGGTAGGAAAACCAGGTATTGTTATGTAAAGGCAGTAGGATAGAAGAATAACGCAAGGTGACAGGAAGCCGATGGAATAGGCGGAGTGAGAAAGGGCTGGTCACATTAACCACTTAGATTTACAAAACCTCAAAGAAGGCAGGGATAGGCTACAATAAAATGACACTGTTTGGAAAATGCCTGTCCCCTTGTGTAAGTGAAGAATACTTCTCTCCTGTAATAGTCCATTTATTTTCTCTATGGCAAGTACCACAGTTTGAGTGTCCTCTTTATACAAACTCAAACCATGTCAATGTGTAGGCCTATGCATACAGTGCACTCGGAAAGTATTCAGACCCCTTCCCTTTTTCCACATTTTGTGGAAAATGTCCGCATCAGTCTATACACAATACCCCATAATGACAAAACAAAAACAGACACTTTTGATAATATATTCTACATAAGGTCCCACAGTTGACAGTGCACGTCAGAGCAAAAACCAAGCCATGAGGTTGAAGGAATTGTCCGTAGAACTCTGAGACAGGATTGTGTCAAGGCACAGATCTGGAGCGTTGACGTGACTGTCCCCAAGAACACAGCGGCCTCATTCTTAAAATGAAGAAGTTTGGAACCACCAAGACTCTTCCTAGAGCTGACCGCCTGGCCAAATTGAGCAATCGGGGACACGATGGTCACTCTGACAGAGCTCCAGAGTTCCTCTGCAGAGATGGGATAAACTTCCAGAAGGACAACTATCTCTGCAGCACTCCACCAATCAGGCCTTAGTAGTGGCCAGACCAAAGTCACTCCTCAGTATAAGGCACATGACAGCCTGCTTGGAGTTTGCCAAAAGGCACCTAAAGGACTCTCAGGCCATGAGAAACAAGATTCTCTGGTCTGATGAAACCAAGATTGAACTCTTTGGCCTGAATGCCAAGAATCATGTCTGAAGGAAACCTTGTACCATCCCTACAGTGAAGCATGATAGTGGCAGCATCAAGCTGCGGGATGTTTTTCAACAGCAGGGACTGGGAGAGTAGTCTGGATCGAGGGAAAGATGAACGGAGCAAAGTACAGAGAGATCCTTGATGAAAACCTGCTCCAGAGCACTCATGTACTCAGATTGGGGTGAAGGTTCACCTTCCAACAGGACAACGACCCTAAGCAGACAGCCAAGACAATGCAAGAGTGGCTTCGTGACAAGTCTCTGAATGTCCTTGATTAGCCCAGCCAGAGCCCGGACTTGAACCCCATCGAATATCTCTGGAGAGAAAATAACTGAGCAGCAACTCTCCCCATCCAACCCGACAGAGCCTGAGAGAATCTGCAGAGAAGAATGGGAGAAACTCCCCACATACAGGTGTGCCAAGCTTGTAGCGATTACAGACTCGAGGCTGTAGGTGTTTCAACAAAGTACTGAGTAAAGGGTCTGAATACTTATGTAAATGTCATATTTCAGTTGTTTTTTTAATACATTTTTTAAACGTTCTAAAAACCTGTTTTTGTTTTGTCATTATGGAGTATTGTGTGTAGATTGATTAGAGAAAAAAAACGTTTCATCAATTTTAGAACAAGGCTGTAACATAACAAAATGTGAAAAAAGTCAAGGGGTCTTAATACTTTCCAAATGTACTGTATATATAAAATATATACATATCTGACTGTACAACACTGTCGTATGTACTTCCACTGTGTCATATGTCCTATTTACAGGCCCCAATGCTCCCAACCACTCCCACAAGCATCTCCAGATTCAGCCCTAACATGTCCCAACTGCGGCAGGACATGTGCCTCCTGGATTGGGCTTCACAACCACCTACAACCGCACCCCCGCCAAGAGTGGTAGCCATATCTATCCTATAAATCATCCCTGGAAGCGATGTTATCTTTGGAAACGATGTACTGCAAGTATGTGTCTATGTTGTTATGTGTATAATATCATTCATTATTTATATAGCTAGGCTTTACTCATATGTGTGCTGCTCCTCATGCTTGCTGTCTTGACCCTTGCCCTCATGTGACCTCCCTTCCCTCAAAACCCTCTTCTTTAACCCCTATCCTCTACCCTCCAACATCTGTTGCCTCAACCCCTTCCCAGGCCCCTGCACCCCTACAGTCACACTGTGAGTGTCGGCCCCCAGTGTGTTCTCAGCCACACAGGTGTACAGACCCGAATCCCGGGATGTCACCATGATGATCTCCAATGTTCCCTCTGGCAGCAGCCGGTAGGCAGGGGAGGGGAGGAGGGGGGGAGAGGAAGGGGTGAGGCTGGAAAAGAGGACAGAGGCATTACCAGATGCTGGGCTGGGTAAGTGGGAATGGTAGGAGGAGTAGTTTGATGTCTGGCTGGATGCAGGCTTGGAGTTGAGGCTGGAGATAGGCTTGGAGTAGGGTCTGGAGTAGGGTCTGGATCCAGGCTTGGAGTAGGGTCTGGATGCAGGCTTGGAGAAGGGTCTGGATGCAGGCTTGGAGTTGAGGCTGGATCGAGGCTTGAAGTAGCGTCTGGATCCAGGCTTGGAGTAGGGTCTGGATGCGGGCTTGGAGAAGGGTCTGGATGCAGGCTTGGAGTAGTGTCTGGATGCAGGCTTGTGGCTGTGGGTGTTGTTGGATGATCCCAGTCTCTGTCCAGAAGGAGTGACCCAGTAGATTGTGGGCTGAGGCTCTGCCAGGGCGCGACAGTGCAGGGCCAGCCTCTCCCCCTCTCTCACCCCCACGTAGGGGGGGAGGATGCCAGGGGGGATGAGGGGGAGGCAGGAGGCTGACATCTCTGTGATTGACACCTCCCTCACCCTGCGAGCCCTCAGCTCTGGAGGCTCAGAACACAATGTGGCCTGGGGCTGGATAAACCTCACAGCCTGTGGCATCTGTGTATCTGTGTGTGCGTCAGCATCTGTGTGAGGGTGCTCCTCAGCCACCCAGCGAAACAGGCAGTCACAGCGGAGGGGGTTGGAGTGCAGGCTGACCTCCCTCAGTCTGGGCAGAGACAGGACAGTGTGTTGGTGCAGAGCAGTCAGAGCGTTGGAGTTCAGCATCAGGCTCTCGAGCCTGCCCAGCTGGAAGAAGGCCTGGGGGTGGATGTAGGACAGCCGGGGGTTGTTGGTGATCTCCAGCTTGGTGAGCTCAGGCAGGTTCTCCATGGCTGCCCTCTCGATGGCCACCAGCTCCTCCATGTTGTTCAGACCCAGCTCTGTCAGGTGGACCAGGTCCCTGAAGTCCCCTGTCTGAACCAGACTCAGACGGTTCTTATTCAGGTCCAGGAACTTCAGGCCTGGGAGCCTCCTCAGAGCCTGTGTGGGGACAGTGGTGAGGAGGTTGTCATAGAAGGACAGGCTCTCCAGGCTGTCCAGCCCATCCAGGGCCCTCTCAGGCAACCCTTTCAGCCCCATGCCCCCCAGCACCAGGCTGCGTAGAGATGCCAGCGCCTGGAAGCCCCGTTCAGGGAGGACCTCCACTGGGTTTCCCCCCAGCATCAGCACCTGGAGGCAGGGCAGGGTGGTGAACCAGAGGGGGTCAATTGAGGTCAGGTGGTTGTTGTTGAGGTGCAGGCGCAGCAGGGAGCCCAAGCCAGAGAAGGCTCTAGGAGCCAGGGAGGCCAGCTGGTTGTGGCTGAGGAAGAGCTCCTGTAGGGCAGGCAGGGAAGAGAAGGCGGCAGGGGGCAGGGACCGGAGCTGGTTCTCCTCCATGTGCAAGGAGAGTAGGGAGCGCAGGAAGGGAGTCTGGGGCTGGGTTGAGGTTAGTGTCCTAACACTGCTGAAGCGGTTCTGAGACAGATCCAGCTCTGTGAGGTTGGGGAGTGTCTGTAACAGTGGTGTCTCCAAGGCAGACAGCAGGTTACTCTGCAGACAGAGGGTGTGTGTGTCTAGGGGGAGAGGGGAGGGGAGCTGGATCAGGAACAGGTTGTTACAGTCCACAGTTGGAACCTCGCAGGACAATGACTGGGGGGAAAACCAGGGCTTGATCTGACACACACACCCTGCCGGGCAGGAGACGCTCCATGGCAGGGAATGGACCACTAGTGCACTGGACACACACACCCACACACACAGGACCAGCTGCCTCTGCAGTAGGACCATTGACACCCTCAGCATCCTCACAGCAGAGAGGAGTTGATTCAGAGGAGTCGATTCAGTGGTGGCAATTCGATTGAGGTGACTCAGTGTTGTTGCCAAGTTACAGCGCTGTAGGTATCTGCTGTTGCCAGGTTACAGTGCCATAGGAATCTAAAGTGTTGTGGACTGTCTAGGTGATGGTCTCCGTGGTCAGACGGTCGCTGTCACATTGTGGCGACAGGTGTACTGGGCATGGCTCTGTACACACTAAGGAGACCTGGCAGAGAGAGAGAAGGAGAGAGACGGGGAAGATAATGTGTTAAGGACAGGTTTTGTAACACATTTAGATAGCCAGAGGACAGGTTGAGAGAGTACCTCCTGTTCTTTCAACTCTCAACCATTCCATTTGATTTGATTTCCAGTCTCTTTTCATATGCAATGGATTACATTTTATTTGATTTTTGTCCCTCTTTTCTTATTTACTTTAATTATATTTTGAATGAATGAAAATATTTGTGCGTGCGAAGTGTGCACTGATGATGACCAGTCACCACCTGGTGGCAGTGTTTACCAGTTAAGATAACAGAGGAAGTCTGAAATAAAACACATACACACACTCACACAATGGAAAGAAAGGGGTAGAGAGACTACTAGACCATGTGTCAAGGAAATGAGAGGAAGAGGAATATATCAAAAGGAGATAGAGGAGATGAGGATACCTAGTCAGTTGTCCAAATGAATGTATTCAACTGAAATGTGTCTTCTGCATTTAACCCAACTCCTCTGAATCAGAGAGGTGTGAGGGGCTGCCTTAATTGACATCCACATCTTCGGCGCCCAGGGAACAGTGGGTTAACTGCCCAGGGAACAGTGGGTTAACTGCCCAGGGAACAGTGGGTTAACTGCCCAGGGAACAGTGGGTTAACTGCCCAGGGAACAGTGGGTTAACTGCCCAGGGAACAGTGGGTTAACTGCCCAGGGAACAGTGGGTTAACTGCCCAGGGAACAGTGGGTTAACTGCCTTGTTCATGGGCAGAACGACACATTTTTACTTTGTCAGCTCAGGGATTCAATTCAACAACCTTTTGATTACTGATCCAACACTCTATCCACACCTGCTGGTGGGAGAGGAGGAAAGGTGGGAGAGGAAGAAAGGTGTGAGAGGAAGAAAGGTGTGAGAGGAAGAAAGGTGTGAGAGGATGAAAGTGGGAGAGGAGGAAAGGTGGGAGAGGAGGAAAGGAGAAGACTAGAGGAGGTTGTCTGGCTGTAGCTGAGACTGCAGTAGGAGGGATGAAGGAGTAATCTGCAGTGGAACTAAGCTATCTGTACTAACAGACAGAGGGAGATGGAGGTATGGGAGAGAGTGAGAGCAAAGAAAATGGAATGACAGTGATAAAAGAGAGGGAGGGTTAGAGGGTGCTGGATGCTGATGCCTCGATCGCTTCAATACACACAAACATGCGGGCACACACACACAAAAACACGACAGAGTCTGAGCAGTTAGCACAAATGAGATGACACCACTGTGGCACATCACAGATGGCACTCTTTTCTTTCTACTGCTCTGATTCTGTGTGTGTGTGTGTGTGTGTGTGTGTGTCGCGCGCATGTGTGTGTCCATGTGTTTACCTCAGTGCCAGTGTATCTGTGTCTAACCCAGACATATGTCCAAGCGAACACAAACACACACATTTGCATCGCACAAAAAAATAATCCTTACCATCGAATGAACAATAATCCTTACCATCGAATGAGTACGGTTGACTGCATGCATCTCTCGATCTGTCCTATTTCCTTCTGTCCCTCTTTTCCTATCCCACAATCTTTTCAGAGTTGTTTTTCTCCAGGAATGTTCAGTCAGCTTGTCAATGGCTTGCTCCACAATAAATCATCCTTCCTCTCTCTCCCCTTAAAACATATGTGTTTCCCATTCTGTATTTCTCTCTTTTTAAAATATTCCTCCTTTTCTCTCTCTGAGGCTGTGGGGAGATCTCTACAGGATGAATCTGCACTCTCCCCAACCCCACTGTATCTCAGTCAGTATGTGTGAGTCTCTCTCTCTCTCTCTCTCTCTCTCTCTCTCTGTCTCTCTGTCTCTTTCTCTCAGTAGCCAGTTGTCTTGAGCAGGAAAGCCAAAGATGATTTAATCTGAGTTTCTGTCCCTCTCTACTACCCCTCTCTCTCCAAATAAAAAAAGAATTTAATACCTCTGAATTGCAGGCTCAGTGAGTTTCCATTTGGCTCACTGGTTTGCTTTTTAAAAGCTGTCTAGTGGAGCATAGTGCTGGCTACATAGAGAATGAACTATTAAAACCAAAAAAGCTTTCAGAGACATCAGCATCTCTTCCGTGCAGAGGAAGAATCCTGGTAGCTATTGTATAAACTTTAATGCACTGTGTGGGTGTGTGCCTGTGTGTGTGCCTGTGTGTGTGTGTGTGTGTGTGTGTGTGTGTGTGTGTGTGTGTGTAAAGCGGCGGATTCCATCTCCCCTTTCTCTCTAACCGTTCCACATCTCCCTCTCTCCCTATATCTCCTCCTTCTCCCTTCTGCATGTGTATAAAAGAAAATGACTGTGTGTTTGTGTCACTGTGTGTATGCCCTCAGCCATTCCTGTGCCACTGTGTGTATGCCCTCAGCCATTCCTGTGCCACTGTGTGTATGCCCTCAGCCATTCCTGTGCCACTGTGTGTATGCCCTCAGCCATTCCTGTGCCACTGTGTGTATGCCCTCAGCCATTCCTGTGCCACTGTGTGTATGCCCTCAGCCATTCCTGTGCCACTGTGTGTATGCCCTCAGCCATTCCTGTGCCACTGTGTGTATGCCCTCAGCCATTCCTGTGCCACTGTGTGTATGCCCTCAGCCATTCCTGTGCCACTGTGTGTATGCCCTCAGCCATTCCTGTGCCACTGTGTGCCCTATGCCCTCAGCCATTCCTGTGCCACTGTGTGTATGCCCTCAGCCATTCCTGTGCCACTGTGTGTATGCCCTCAGCCATTCCTGTGTGCCAGCCATTCCTGTGTGTGTGTATGCCCTCAGCCATTCCTGTGCCACTGTGTGTATGCCCTCAGCCATTCCTGTGCCACTGTGTGTATGCCCTCAGCCATTCCTGTGCCACTGTGTGTATGCCCTCAGCCATTCCTGTGCCACTGTGTGTATGCCCTCAGCCATTCCTGTGCCACTGTGTGTATGCCCTCAGCCATTCCTGTGCCACTGTGTGTATGCCCTCAGCCATTCCTGTGCCACTGTGTGTATGCCCTCAGCCATTCCTGTGCCACTGTGTGTATGCCCTCAGCCATTCCTGTGCCACTGTGTGTATGCCCTCAGCCATTCCTGTGCCACTGTGTGTATGCCCTCAGCCATTCCTGTGCCACTGTGTGTATGCCCTCAGCCATTCCTGTGCCACTGTGTGTATGCCCTCAGCCATTCCTGTGCCACTGTGTGTATGCCCTCAGCCATTCCTGTGCCACTGTGTGTATGCCCTCAGCCATTCCTGTGCCACTGTGTGTATGCCCTCAGCCATTCCTGTGCCACTGTGTGTATGCCCTCAGCCATTCCTGTGCCACTGTGTGTATGCCCTCAGCCATTCCTGTGCCACTGTGTGTATGCCCTCAGCCATTCCTGTGCCACTGTGTGTATGCCCTCAGCCATTCCTGTGCCACTGTGTGTATGCCCTCAGCCATTCCTGTGCCACTGTGTTTATGCCCTCAGCCATTCCTGTGCCACTGTGTGTATGCCCTCAGCCATTCCTGTGCCACTGTGTGTATGCCCTCAGCCATTCCTGTGCCACTGTGTGTATGCCCTCAGCCATTCCTGTGCCACTGTGTGTATGCCCTCAGCCATTCCTGTGCCACTGTGTGTATGCCCTCAGCCATTCCTGTGCCACTGTGTGTATGCCCTCAGCCATTCCTGTGCCACTGTGTGTATGCCCTCAGCCATTCCTGTGCCACTGTGTGTATGCCCTCAGCCATTCCTGTGCCACTGTGTGTATTCCTGCCACTCAGCCATTCCTGTGCCACTGTGTGTATGCCCTCAGCCATTCCTGTGCCACTGTGTGTATGCCCTCAGCCATTCCTGTGCCACTGTGTGTATGCCCTCAGCCATTCCTGTGCCACTGTGTGTATGCCCTCAGCCATTCCTGTGCCACTGTGTGTATGCCCTCAGCCATTCCTGTGCCACTGTGTGTATGCCCTCAGCCATTCCTGCCACTGTGTGTATGCCCTCAGCCATTCCTGTGCCACTGTGTGTATGCCCTCAGCCATTCCTGTGCCACTGTGTGTATGCCCTCAGCCATTCCTGTGCCACTGTGTGTATGCCCTCAGCCATTCCTGTGCCACTGTGTTTATGCCCTCAGCCATTCCTGTGCCACTGTGTGTATGCCCTCAGCCATTCCTGTGCCACTGTGTGTATGCCCTCAGCCATTCCTGTGCCACTGTGTGTATGCCCTCAGCCATTCCTGTGCCACTGTGTTTATGCCCTCAGCCATTCCTGTGCCACTGTGTGTATGCCCTCAGCCATTCCTGTGCCACTGTGTTTATGCCCTCAGCCATTCCTGTGCCACTGTGTGTATGCCCTCAGCCATTCCTGTGCCACTGTGTGTATGCCCTCAGCCATTCCTGTGCCACTGTGTATGCCCTCAGCCATTCCTGTGCCACTGTGTGTATGCCCTCAGCCATTCCTGTGCCACTGTGTGTATGCCCTCAGCCATTCCTGTGCCACTGTGTGTATGCCCTCAGCCATTCCTGTGCCACTGTGTGCCCTATGCCACTGTGTGTATGCAGCCATTCCTGTGCCACTGTGTGTATGCCCTCAGCCATTCCTGTGCCACTGTGTGTATGCCCTCAGCCATTCCTGTGCCACTGTGTATGCCCTCAGCCATTCCTGTGCCACTGTGTGTATGCCCTCAGCCATTCCTGTGCCACTGTGTGTATGCCCTCAGCCATTCCTGTGCCACTGTGTGTATGCCCTCAGCCATTCCTGTGCCACTGTGTTTATGCCCTCAGCCATTCCTGTGCCACTGTGTGTATGCCCTCAGCCATTCCTGTGCCACTGTGTGTATGCCCTCAGCCATTCCTGTGCCACTGTGTGTATGCCCTCAGCCATTCCTGTGCCACTGTGTGTATGCCCTCAGCCATTCCTGTGCCACTGTGTGTATGCCCTCAGCCATTCCTGTGCCACTGTGTGTATGCCCTCAGCCATTCCTGTGCCACTGTGTGTATGCCCTCAGCCATTCCTGTGCCACTGTGTGTATGCCCTCAGCCATTCCTGTGCTGTGCCACTGTGTTTATGCCCTCAGCCATTCCTGTGCCACTGTGTGTATGCCCTCAGCCATTCCTGTGCCACTGTGTGTATGCCCTCAGCCATTCCTGTGCCACTGTGTTTATGCCCTCAGCCATTCCTGTGCCACTGTGTGTATGCCCTCAGCCATTCCTGTGCCACTGTGTGTATGCCCTCAGCCATTCCTGTGCCACTGTGTGTATGCCCTCAGCCATTCCTGTGCCACTGTGTGTATGCCCTCAGCCATTCCTGTGCCACTGTGTGTATGCCCTCAGCCATTCCTGTGCCACTGTGTGTATGCCCTCAGCCATTCCTGTGCCACTGTGTGTATGCCCTCAGCCATTCCTGTGCCACTGTGTGTATGCCCTCAGCCATTCCTGTGCCACTGCTGACAATTGAGAAGAAAAGACAAAAGGATTGCACAAAAGTTTCCATTCTCTCCCAACAAACCCTAACAAGTCACCTGCCTACATAGTTCAACACAGCTCTGAGTTTGAGCAGCAAAGCCTTGTTGAACTATATACGGTAGGTGTGTGAGTGTCTATTGTATGATAGAGCTGCAAATCTACAAATACAAATAAAGATATATAAATATATATTTATTTTAATCATCTAACCTAAATCCTAACCCATCTAACCCTATTCCAAGTCAGGATTGAATGTCATGTTTAGTGTTAAATGTTTAAGTTTACCTAGTCTTACCTAATCACATAACGCACAATATGGACAGCAGAGAGAGAGAGAAAGAGAGAGAGAAGATTGGATGGACGGAAGGATGGAAGCACTCTGAGGAGAAGTGTAACCAAAGTTAGGGGGTTATGGGAGCTGAGCAACTAAGTTTCAGAAAAGCATGTCACAGAGACACACACACATGCACGCGCCCTGCAGGCTGAAAGGCAGTGAGAATGAGGGATGAGAGGTAGCACAATGAAAAGGAATCTAGAGGAGAGGTCGTCATAGCAACATTGGGAGTGAAAACATTTGAGAGAGAAAACAAGCACTGCTTCCTGTTCTCTCATATTTTTCTCCTGCGTCTTTCCTTTCTTCACGTCTCTCCTCTCTTCACATCTGCTCTCCTTCATATTTTTTAATTCTCGTATCCTTCCCTCTAGTGGTTAGAGCGTTGGGCCAGTAACCGAAAGGTTGCTGGATCGAATCCCCAAACTGACAAGGTGTCACGACTTCCGCTGAAGTTGGTCCCTGTCCTTGTTCGAGCGGTGTTCGGCGGTCGACTTCGCTGACCTTCTAGCCATCGCTGATCCATTTTTCATTTTCCATTGGTTTTGTCTTGTCTTCCATCACACCTGGTTCCAATCCCATCAATTATATGTTGTGTATTTAACCCTCTGTTTCCCCTCATGTCCTTGTCGGTGATTGTTTATTGTAAGTGTATGTGTCTGTACTGGTGTGTATTTAACCCTCTGTTTCCCCTCATGTCCTTGTCGGTGATTGTTTATTGTAAGTGTATGTGTACGTCTGTACTGGTGTGTATTTAACCCTCTGTTTCCCCTCCTCATGTCCTTGTCGGTGATTGTTTATTGTAAGTGTATGTGTACGTGTACGTCTGTACTGGTGTGTATTTAACTGTTTCCCCTCACTGGTGTTGTTTATTTAACCCTCTGTTTCCCCTCATGTCCTTGTCGGTGATTGTTTATTGTAAGTGTATGTGTACGTCTGTACTGGTGTGTATTTAACCCTCTGTTTCCCCTCATGTCCTTGTCGGTGATTGTTTATTGTAAGTGTATGTGTACGTCTGTACTGGTGTGTATATAACCCTCTGTTTCCCCTCATGTCCTTGTCGGTGATTGTTTATTGTAAGTGTATGTGTACGTCTGTACTGGTGTGTATATAACCCTCTGTTTCCCCTCATGTCCTTGTCGGTGATTGTTTATTGTAAGTGTATGTGTACGTCTGTACTGGTGTGTATATAACCCTCTGTTTCCCCTCATGTCCTTGTCAGTGATTGTTTATTGTAAGTGTATGTGTACGTCTGTACTGGTGTGTATATAACCCTCTGTTTCCCCTCATGTCCTTGTCAGTGATTGTTTATTGTAAGTGTATGTGTACGTCTGTACTGGTGTGTATATAACCCTCTGTTTCCCCTCATGTCCTTGTCAGTGATTGTTTATTGTAAGTGTATGTGTACGTCTGTACTGGTGTGTATTTAACCCTCTGTTTCCCCTCATGTCCTTGTCAGTGATTGTTTATTGTAAGTGTATGTGTACGTCTGTACTGGTGTGTATTTAACCCTCTGTTCCCCCTCATGTCCTTGTTGGTGATTGGTTATTGTATGTGTACGTCTGTACTGGTGTGCGGCAGGTTGTTACCCATTGATTTTTATTCTGTTTTCCGGTGGGTTTTTGGTAAATAAACTGCGCCGTTGGAAACACAGTTATTTCTCTCCTGTGTCTGACTTCTCTGCCACCAGTTCACACCCTTACACAAGGTAAAAATATGTTGTGCCCCTGAGCAAGGCAGTTAACCCACTGTTCCCCAGGTGTCGAAGATGTGGATGTTGATTAAGGCAGCCCCCCGCACCTCTCTGATTCAGAGGGGTTGGGTTAAATGCGGAAGACACATTACAGTTGAAGACATTCAGTTGTACAACTGACTAGGTATCCTCCTTTCCCTTTCCCCTCTCTGTGTATGTGTGTGGTCTACTCACACTGAGTCATGGTTGTGAATCATATGCACTGTTATGATAACCCTCAGTTAGGGCTGAGGTGAAGCATGTTGCAGTGTCACATCCAGGGAATGATTCAAGTCATATGTCAGGGTTAAGCATTAAAGCAAACACATACACACACGTCTGACTTTCTAGGGTTTAATTTCAGTGTAAGCAAACTGTACGTCAGCATCAGCCAAAAGACAATGCATCTCATATTAATGAATGATATGATACAATGACATGATTGATACCATGATCTGATAATGTAGAATCATGATGGGTCTTTCTCACTCTGTTCTTTATATCCCTGTTTCTCTCTATCTCTGTCTCTCTTTCTATGTCTCTCACTTTCTATCTGTGTGTCTCTCAATCTTTCTATTCATGTGTGTCTGTCTCTGTGTGTTTCTCTGTCTCTCTAGCTCTCTCTCGGTGTCTCACTCCCTCTGTGTTTCTCTGTCTCTCTAGCTCTCTCTCTCTTTCTGTGTGTCTGTCTCTGTGTGTGTGTGTCTCTCTCTGTGTGTGTGTGTCTGCCTCTCTCTCGCTCTGTGTTTCTCTGTTTCTCTAGCTCTCTCTCGGTGTCTCACTCCCTCTGTGTTTCTCTGTCTCTCTAGCTCTCTCTCGGTGTCTCACTCCCTCTGTGTTTCTCTGTCTCTCTAGCTCTCACTCTCTGCCTCTGTCTCTCTCTTTCTGTGTGTCTGTCTCTGTGTGTGTGTGTCTCTCTCTGTGTGTGTGTGTCTGCCTCTCTCTCGCTCTGTGTTTCTCTGTTTCTCTAGCTCTCTCTCGGTGTCTCACTCCCTCTGTGTTTCTGTCTCTAGCTCTCTCTCTATGTATATCTCTCTCTCTCGCTTTCTCTGCCTCTGTCTCTCTCTTTCTGTGTGTCTGTCTCTCTGTGTGTGTCTGCCTCTCTCTCTCTGTGTTTCTCTGTCTCTCTAGCTCTCTCTGTGTTTCTCTCTCTCTAGCTCTCTCTCTCTATGTATATCTCTGTCTCTCTCTCTCTCGCGCTTTCTCTGCCTCTGTCTCTCTCTTTCTGTGTGTCTGTCTCTGTGTGTGTGTGTGTGTCTCTCTGTGTGTGTGTGTCTCATTTGAATTCTGTACACAACAGGTGTTCGCTGGACCGGGGAAGGCTCAAGGACTTATGAAACGCTCGCCACAGGACAGCTAAATGGTGCGGTGTGTGTGTGTGTTGTAACGCTGCAGAGAGAGTGAGAATCTGCTGCCATGGCGACAGGCCCAGCAGTATCTTATAGCAACAGGTTGCTAGGCAGCCTGCATTGGTAGATGAGTTGGAAGCTTTTGTGTGTGCATTTGCATGTGTGAGATTTGTAACAGATTGTTGAGTTCAGAGGAGTAAATCAAACGCATCAAGTTACATTGAGTTCTCTTTGGCCTTGTAGATTATGGCTGTTGATGCTCCAGTAAGGTTTTAATGTCCATAACATTGCAATGGTAGATTTTTATCTTTATCCTTTTAATCTGAAACCTTAAACTTTAAACCCTCAGACTGTTGACAGCAAACCCACCTCAGAAACGTTACAATCGGGTTACTTATATTTGCTTGTTGTTTTCTAGAATTAGAATGACATTATTCCATTTACTCTATTTTTTTCAGTGACAGACAACAATGACCATGTTGCTATAGAAACAAAGTGACTTCATCAGCCAGCAGCAACAGGTAATTGAAAAGGTGTTGCTGTAGCTACAGAGTAGGAGAGTTCAGGCTAGTGTGAGAGGGGTGTTACTGTGCAGCAACATGGAGATGAGGTACCCAGGCTTCAAGCCTCGCCTGCAGCATCGTCTGGTCCTGCAGGGCCCTCCGAGAGGTACCGCCCACAAAGCCCAGGTCACCAACTCATTGGCCACTCCCAGGGAATCATTCTACTTGCCCCTCCCACCTACCCAACCTCGACTGGAGTTCTTGCACTGGGTGCAAGTGGAGAACAGCGAAGAGCAGGAGAAGAGGTGGAGGGATAGGGCTGAGAGGGAGCAGCGTAAGCCCCAGAGGGAGGCCAGCCTGCCTCGCCTCTCTCTACCTCCTCCTTCCAGAATGGGCCCCCATACCTTGGCACGCTTCTTCTTCCAGTGGAGGGGGAGACCCAGGCAAGTTCAGCCCCATCCAAAAACAGCCCCTACCCATAGGCACTTCTTGTAGTATTCAGGGGTAGGGGTTGTTTTTGGATAGTTCCTTCAAGTTTATTTGCCAGTTGTTAAAAATACATTGGAAATCTCAATGACGAGCTTTCACATAAAAAGAGTGCAGGACAAATATAGGTGTACATCCACAGGAACTGGAGCGGGGCCAGGGGGAGCCGAGCAGACTCACCCCAGGATGTGGACCCTGAGTGGGGGGAGAGAGAGAGGCTGCTCTGGCTCAGTCACCTGAGGGCTCCACCCCTGGACAGCCAGGGCAACATACTGCCCCCTAGTGGCTTTAAACGGTAATCTTTGTAGAGATGTACAGTATATGCTGTTGTATATGCATGGTTAAAACATGCTCAGTCTTAAAACAGTGAATAATTGTAGAATAGTGACAAATTCCTTTCTATATATGTGACTGAGTGGATCGATTCAGTCTTATTTAGCAAAATTAGAAATTGTGTTTTTTACAATGGATAAAAGAAGAGACTCAGAGCTAGAAAATGGTACATCGTACGCTATGGTTGAGGAACAATAGGAAAGTAATTCTGCTTTGAAAGTTGTAAACTTGTATCCTCACTTTTGAGAAAATGTCCGTTGAATGTTTTGGTACCTACTGGAGAGCTCTTCTTTGTCTACACCCATTCAGCAACGTTCACAACCTCTTAAGCTTTAGCCTCACCCATCTCTTTAAGGGTTTATCCGAGCGTTCTGTCCTAACAGCAGTCAAGCACCCAAGCTAACTGGCTAGCTTGCTAGCTACTTCCAGACATAAATGAGAGAACAGCTCACTGACCATTTTACTCACCCTATTGAAATGGATACTTGCATAGTGGAGTATTTTGTTAAATCATGTAGCTAGCTAGCTAAACAATGAACCATAATCCCAACTCATGAAGTTACAACCCTGCATGAATCTGCAGGTAGCTAACAAACCAGGTTCAACGTTAGCTAGCTAACATTAGGCTATAACTAGCAAAGCAAATGGCTCTGATATACAAATAATATTACTACACAGATCACACACATAACATTAGCTAGCTAGCTAATAGTACACTTTAACTTGAAATGAAAACAACTTTCTGTCAAAATTAGAAATGTGTAATAACTGAAAATGTAGCTAGCTAGTCTATTTTACCCGTATAGATGGAATGGATGCTTCTCCCTGTCATGGATGCCACGGTTGCCCTTACTTAGTTTGAAGATGTAATCCGGAGACAGGTGTTATCTCCATCTCTTCAGCTATCATACTCTAATTCTACTGATTTCAAAACATGGTCCTCCAGAAAGTGGAGAGCAACACTTATGCAGCTCTACTACACGATATATATATATATATATATAAACACCTGCGTTAGACAGGATTACCTACACATACTGACCAGCTCAAATAGACAGAAGCTGCTACATGGCAGACCAATCCGAACTCATCTCTCGGCATGTCCATTATCTCAGCCAATAATGGCTAGCGGGAAGGTTGCTCCCCCTTTTTCTGTGGCTAAACCAACTAGGCTCGTAATTGAACAATTGTATTTGTATTTCAAAAATCAAATTGTATTAGTCACATGGGCCGAATACAGTGAAATGCTTACTTACGAGCCCCTAATTAACATTTACATTTACATTTAAGTCATTTAGCAGACGCTCTTATCCAGAGCGACTTACAAATTGGTGCTTTCACCTTATGACATCCAGTGGAACAGCCACTTTACAATAGTGCATCTAGGTCTTTTAAGGGGGAGGGGGAAGGATTACTTTATCCTATCCTAGGTATTCCTTAAAGAGGTGGGGTTTCAGGTGTCTCCGGAAGGTGGTGATTGACTCCGCTGTCCTGGCGTCGTGAGGGAGTTTGTTCCACCATTGGGGGGCCAGAGCAGCGAACAGTTTTGACTGGGCTGAGCGGGAACTGTACTTCCTCAGTGGTAGGGAGGCGAGCAGGCCAGAGGTGGATGAACGCAGTGCCCTTGTTTGGGTGTAGGGCCTGATCAGAGCCTGGAGGTACTGAGGTGCCGTTCCCCTCACAGCTCCGTAGGCAAGCACCATGGTCTTGTAGCGGATGCGAGCTTCAACTGGAAGCCAGTGGAGAGAGCGGAGGAGCGGGGTGACGTGAGAGAACTTGGGAAGGTTGAACACCAGACGGGCTGCGGCGTTCTGGATGAGTTGTAGGGGTTTAATGGCACAGGCAGGGAGCCCAGCCAACAGCGAGTTGCAGTAATCCAGACGGGAGATGACAAGTGCCTGGATTAGGACCTGCGCCGCTTCCTGTGTGAGGCAGGGTCGTACTCTGCGGATGTTGTAGAGCATGAACCTACAGGAACGGGCCACCGCCTTGATGTTAGTTGAGAACGACAGGGTGTTGTCCACGATCACGCCAAGGTTCTTAGCGCTCTGGGAGGAGGACACGATGGAGTTGTCAACCGTGATGGCGAGATCATGGAACGGGCAGTCCTTCCCCGGGAGGAAGAGCAGCTCCGTCTTGCCGAGGTTCAGCTTGAGGTGGTGATCCGTCATCCACACTGATATGTCTGCCAGAGATGCGATTCGCCACCTGGTCATCAGAGGGGGGAAAGGAGAAGATTAATTGTGTGTCGTCTGCATAGCAATGATAGGAGAGACCATGTGAGGTTATGACAGAGCCAAGTGACTTGGTGTATAGCGAGAATAGGAGAGGGCCTAGAACAGAGCCCTGGGGACACCAGTGGTGAGAGCGCGTGGTGAGGAGACAGATTCTCGCCACGCCACCTGGTAGGAGCGACCTGTCAGGTAGGACGCAATCCAAGCATGGGCCGCGCCGGAGATGCCCAACTCGGAGAGGGTGGAGAGGAGGATCTGATGGTTCACAGTATCGAAGGCAGCCGATAGGTCTAGAAGGATGAGAGCAGAGGAGAGAGAGTTAGCTTTAGCAGTGCGGAGTGCCTCCGTGATACAGAGAAGAGCAGTCTCAGTTGAATGACTAGTCTTGAAACCTGACTGATTTGGATCAAGAAGGTCATTCTGAGAGAGATAGCGGGAGAGCTGGCAAAGGACGGCACGTTCAAGAGTTTTGGAGAGAAAAGAAAGAAGGGATACTGGTCTGTAGTTGTTGACATCGGAGGGATCGAGTGTAGGTTTTTTCAGAAGGGGTGCAACTCTCGCTCTCTTGAAGACGGGAGTGACGTAGCCAGCGGTCAGGGATGAGTTGATGAGCGAGGTGAGGTAAGGGAGAAGGTCACCGGAGATGGTCTGGAGAAGAGAGGAGGGTATAGGGTCAAGCGGGCAGGTTGTTGGGCGGCCGGCCGTCACAAGACGCGAGATGTCATCTGGAGAGAGAGGGGAGAAAGAGGTCAGAGCACAGGGTAGGGCAGTGTGAGCAGAACCAGCGGTGTCGTTTGACTTAGCAAACGAGGATCGGATGTCGTCGACCTTCTTTTCAAAATGGTTGACGAAGTCATCTGCAGAGAGGGAGGAGGAGGGAGGGGGGAGGAGGATTCAAGAGGGAGGAGAAGGTGGCAAAGAGCTTCCTAGGGTTAGAGGCAGATGCTTGGAATTTAGAGTGGTAGAAAGTGGCTTTAGCAGCAGAGACAGAGGAGGAAAATGTAGAGAGGAGGGAGTGAAAGGATGCCAGGTCCGCAGGGAGGCGAGTTTTCCTCCATTTCCGCTCGGCTGCCCGGAGCCCTGTTAACAATGCAGTTTTAAAAAATACAGATAAGAAATAAAAGTAACAAGTAATTAAAGAACAGCAGTAAAATAACAATTGCCCATTTACAGATGGCATACAAGTTTGTTATTAAGGCACATGAAAGTTCACATGTTCAAGAAGGCATTTCTGCCAAAAAAACACATTTTGATAAAAAAGTTGATGTTCCCCTGTGAAGTAGTGACGCGCGACATACGCCTAGTTTCCTGGAACAAGTCACATATGTGTTCGTGTGTGTGTTTGTGTGTTGAAGGCGTGGACGATATGGGCCGCAGACAGAGGACCCTCAGACAGGAATGACACACACCTCCACCACCCAAAGCCTGCCCCTGCCGCCTCTCCTCATGCTCCGCAGACACACCCTCTGCTACCGGTTACCTCGGAAACGACCCCCGGAGCACCTGATTTGCCCCATGAAGGGCAGAGCAAAGACTTCCTGAACACTCACCCTGACAGTAAAGACTACTGACTATCTTCATCATTGTCTGTGTTGCAACCTTCTTTTTGTTTAATAGATGGCAGTCCAGTGAACCTTTCACTGAACTGCCATCCAGTGAGGGGTTGTTCAATGGAAGTTACAAAATAAATGTTTGGGCTGTGGGCCTAAATCCTTCATGTGGATGTGATCTGCCTCTCTGTGTGGCTATCATGACTACAGGGTTTACTGTAAACACATGTCATTGTGCCTTTTTCTTTGTGTGTTATGTGTTGAAAATGAACACATACTGGCAGAGTGAAATGGGTCATCAGGGTCATAAACATAGACAGTCAAATCTGTCTTCATTTTGGAATGTGGAAGGTCATCATTTTCAAAGTCACCATAGTCATCACTTTGGGATGTGGAAGGTATGTGGGTACTTACCTCTGCTCAGACCCGCCCTTACCTATGTTTTTTTCATACTTTCAAAAGAAGAGGTTATTTAGTTCAGTCACCACAACACCAGTCCAGTTATGTCAGAGAAATCTGAACAGACTGATGCTCCTTCTCCATATAAAGACCTAACCTTACCGGTCATGTTTCCCGAACTGCATACAGAAGATGAGGGTGGTGCTACTACCTTGTCATCGTCGACATGCAACCCCAACCTGTGGAATATGTTGCATGCAGCCGAGACCAGATGGAGCGAGCAGTCTCAACCGTCCAACGGAAACGCGGCCGAGGTGTCCGTTGGGGCGGGAGAGACAGTGATCGACGCGCTAAATATGGAGAGGGTGAGGATAAATAAATTACCTAGACTCGTGTCTTATCCTACTTTTACTGTGGGGGTTTGGGTTAACTTCAGTAGGCTAGTACATGTGCTAGAAGGCGCATTCAACAATTTGAGTTGGCTCAATCAATGCAACTTTAGTTGGATAGTGTCCTACCATCTTGGCTGTGACAGCGAATCAATGTGTGATACGTCAAGGTTTGAAAGATGAAGGCAGTATCTGCTCAGATCTCAATTGCGACGATTAAAAGCATTATCAAAGGCAAATTCGTCTGCGCCAAGACATGCGCCAGCGTTAGACACCACCACGGCATATAATGTTGATTAAAAAAAATGTCGCGACCGCATGTTTCTGCAATGAGGCGCGCAGATCCGAACGGAGCGTCTGTAAATCTTGATGGTACTGTGACTGAAGCACATATAATGATAAATGTAAATGAGAAACGCGTTTAATATGTAGGGGGTTAGTTAGGCTATTGCTGGGACTAGAATAAAAGGCTGTATACCTGGAGTTTCTAAAGATATGACCCAAAAGGAACCAATCCACCTTGTGAAATATAGCTTGCAACCTGGTCTCAGCGAATTTAATAATTTGTCTGTACAAAAATCCGAGATACTCCAGTATGATATTATACGTTTCGTATTGGTATGTATTATTTTGTGGATTTTCATCACCATCATTTCGTATGATGTCTTACGAATTACAATTTGTATTATATTTTACGAATTTGCAAAACGTATACATATGTTACAAATGAGCAAAACATACAATATGTTACACATTTTCTAAACTATATATTATGAATTATAGCTATGCCATTAATGTTAGCTAGCTCTATAATGGAAGCTGGGCTAGGGGTTAGGGTTAAATTTAGGAGTTAGATTAAAGGTTTAGGGAAGGGTTAGCTAACATGGTAAGTAGTTGTAACAAAGTAACAAGTAGTTGAAAAGTTGCTAATTAGCTAAAGTTGTCTGTGATGAGATTCAAACTCACAACCTTTGGGTTGCTAGACATTTGTGTCATAAGCCCATCCATCTAACCCAACCAGACCTAATTTAGTTTTTGCCTTAAGTAACCATCTGTCTAATTTATTTATTTTTACTTTATTTTACTAGGCAAGTCAGTTAAGAACAAATTCTTATTTTCAATGACTGCCTAGGAACAGTGGGTTAACTGCCTGTTCAGGGGCAGAACGACAGATTTGTACCTTGTCAGCTCGGGGGTTTGAACTTGCAACCTTCTGGTTACTAGTCCAACGCTCTAACCACTAGGCTACACTGCCGAACATAACATATCATATTAAATGGAGAATCTCGGCTTTATGTACAGAATAATATGAAATGCTCAGAGACCAGGTTGGTATCAAGAATATTATGAATGGGGTGACCAAGGTGGGGCACAGAACCAGTTTAGAGGGCCCATAACATTTGGAACCTTAATCGATGCAAGGTGGATTTGTTCAATATGTACTGAACAAAAATATAAATACAACATGCAAATAATTTCAAAGATTTTACTGAGTTACAGTTCATATAAGGAAATCAGTCAATAGAAATAAATAAATTAGGCCCTAATCTATGGATATCACATGACTGGGAATACAGATATGCATCGGTTGGTCACAGATACCTTTTTTAAAGAAAGGTAGGGGCGTGGATCAGAAAACCAGTCAATATCTGGTTTGATCACCATTTGCCTCATGCAGCGCGACACATCTCTTTTGGATGGAGTTGGTCAGGCTGTTGTTTGTGGCCTGTGGAATATTGTCCAGCTCCTCTTCAATGGCTGTGTAAAGTTTCTGGATATTGGTGGGAACTGGAACACGCTGTCAAACACGTTGATCCAGAGCATCCCAAACATGCTCAATGGGTGACATAACTAGTGAGTTTGCAGGCCATGGAAGAACTGGGACATTTTCAGCTTCCAGAAATTGTGTGCAGATCCTTGCGACATGGGGCTGTGCATTATCATGCTGAAACATGAGGTGATGGCAGCGGATCAATGGCACGACACTGGGTCTCAGGATCTCGTCACGGTGTCTCTGTGCTTTCAAATGGCCAACAATAAAACAATTGAGTTTGTTGTCAATAACTTATGCCTTCCCATACCATATGGGGCACTCTGTTCACAACGTTGACATCAGCAAACTGCTCGCCCACAAGACCGCATACACATGGTCTGTTTAACCCGCTAAGGTCGATGTCCGCTCCCCTGGGGAAATCTATTTTGCATAATAATAAAATCTGCATACAAATCTGTTAATTTTAGCAAGAGATATGTATTTTTTGCGTTGGATACATCTTAATCCACTGCATCTGCCTGTGTCGCACTTATGCATCTGTGGTGAAAGGTAACACAACTAGAGTGGTGTTTGTCAGACCATGAGACATTCCGAAAATCGGCTTCTCTCAAAATGGTCTGTAGCGTCAGAACAGTTTGAGCTACACACTAATATGACCCCTCTATGGAAAGGGTAGACACTCACGAACACGTACATGTCGGTTTTGCTCAAATTACTCGTCTGAAGGTCCCACTGTACAAATGGAAAAAATCTATGGAAGTATATACTGTATTCTGACCCCTTCACCTTTTCCATATTTTGTTACGTTACAGCCTTATCCTAAAATTGATTAAATTGTTTTTCCCCTCGTCAGTCTACACACAATACCCCATAATGACTTAAGCAAACAGAGGTTTTTAGATTTTTTTTTACAAATGTATTAAATAGAAAAACATTTAATATTATATTTACACAAGTATTCAGACCCTTTACTGAGTACTTTGTTGAAGCACCTTTGGCAGCGATTACAGCCTCGAGTCTTCTTGGGTATGATGCTACAAGCCTGGCACACCTGTATTTGGGGAGTTCCTCCCATTCTTCTCTGTAGATCCTCACAAGCTCTGTCAGGTTGAATGGGGAGCGTTCTTGGGGACCTTCAATGCTGCAGAAATGTTTTGGTACCCTTCCCCAGATCTGTGCCTTACTAACACTATCCTGTCTCGGAGTTCTACGGACACTTCCTTTGACCTCATGGCTTGGTTTTTGCTCTGACATACACTGTCAACTGTGGGACCTTACATAGAAAGGTGTGTACCTTTCCAAATCATGTCAAATCAATTGAATGTACCACAAGTGGACTCCAATCAAATTGTAGAAACATCTCAAGGATGATCAATGGAAACAGGATGCACCTGAGCTCAATTTAGAGTCTCATAGCAAAGAGTGAATAATTATGTAAATAAAGTATTTCTGTTTTTAATTTTTAATACATTTTTAATACATGTTTTCACTTCGTCACTATGGGGTATTGTGTGGAGATTGCTTAGAATTGTTATTTATTTAATAATTGTTTTAATAAGGCTGTACCGTAACAAAATGTGGGAAAAGTCAAGGGGTCTGAATACTTTCCGAAGGCACTGTATATAGAGACAGTTTAGTGCCAAAAATAAGGGGTTAAATACACGTACAAAAAAATTACAAATGTTTCCTGAGCTTTCTTATATCGCTCAAATATAGGACAGACACTTTAGGACAAACTTCCTTTACATTTTGGGGGTGGACTATCTTTTCCATGTAGTGAATCTGTTATTCAATGCGTTTAAATGGTCTAGTAGCAGTAAGGCCAAAAATACCTTTTCATCAATTAATTTTTTATATATATTTTTTATACTTCAAGGGGTCTTCAAATTCCAAATCAAATAGCAAAATGATCATTGGTATGACCTTCTTAAAACTATTCCATATAGTTTAGTAGAACCCCCAGGCTTAGACAGGGCTTAGACTCTTATGGGTAATTCGTTTCTTGATATGCCACACCTGTCAGGTGGATGGATTATCTTGACAACAGAGAAACCCTCACTAACAGGGATGCAAACATTTGTGCACAAAATTTGAGAGAAATAAGCTTTTTGTGTGTATGGAACATTTCTGGGATCTTTTATTTCAGCTCATGAACCATGGGACCTACACTGCATGTTGTGTTTATATTTTTGTTCAGTGTAGCAAATATTTGATTTAATGTATTTTATTTGACCTTTATTTATCTAGGCAACCTTTAACTAGGCAAGTCAATCTATGGGGGACATACATTTTTAAGCCTATTTTAATTATAAGCCTTCAATGAGAGGCAAGGTGATGTTGAAACAGAGAATATTCATAAGCTGGCATAGAAAGGTTGTTTAAAGGTTGTGAACATGTACTAGGTTAGTTTGGTGACATTCAGAGGGTGCGAGAGTGACCGACTTCATGAGGTAAACACACCACACCCACACTTCATTAGGTAAGCTATACTGAGAGCTCATAATAATAATAATGGCTGGAACAGAGCAAATGGAATGGCATCAAACCATAGCTGTGTTTGAATACTCATACTAACCGTACTATTTGTGACGTAAATGGAGTAAATAGTATGCTTATTGGTCAATGTATGGGTATAGTTAGTATGGCAAAAGTTCCCAGATGTCGTACTGCATTAGCCAAAATACGAAGTATACGAGCAGTGGATACTATTTCCATGCTTTTAGGGCCCATAATGCAATTCTTCAGAAAGTGGGCGTGGCTTCATATAATTTTCAGATTTGAAGAAAATGGCAGAAAATATGCAGCCGAAGTCCAACGAGAGCGGATACAAATTCATTGCTTTCACTAATTATGACAAATGTTTAAAAAATGTTGAGCAATGTAATAAAGTAATGACTTTTCAAGTAAGTTACCTTACACGTTATGTTGGCTGACAATTTGTTAGCTATGCTATCCTTACGAACTACATAGCATATCATTACAACAGTATGTACCCGTATGTTAGCTATCTACCTAACGTTAGTTGGCTACTAATACATCAAACTTGACACTATATTAAATACAGTGGCAAGAAAAAGTAAGTGAACCCTTTGGAATTACTTGGATTTCTGCATAAATTGGTCATCAAATTTGTTCTGATCTTCATCATATCACAACAATAGACAAACATAGTGTGCTTAAACTAACGACACAAATTATTGTATTTTTCTTGTCTATATTGAATACATAATTTAAACATTCACCGTGTAGGTGGGGAAAAGTATGTGAACCCCTAGGCTAATAACTTCTCCAAAAGCTAATTGGAGTCAAGAGTCCGCTAACCTGGAGTCCATCAATGAGACAAGATTGGAGATGTTGGTTAGAGCTGCCGTGCCCTATAAAAAACTCACTAAATTTGAGTTTACTATTCACAAGAAGCATTGCCTGATGTGAACCATGCCTCGAACAAAAGAGATCTCAGAAGACCTAAGATTAATAATTGAAGACTTGGGATAAAGCTGGAAAGGGTTACAAAAGTATCTATAAAAGCCTTACTGTTCATCAGTCCACAGTAAGACAAATTGTCTATAAATGGAGAAAGTTCAGCACTGTTGCTACTCTCCCTAGGAGTGGCCGTTCTGCAAAGATTACTGCGAGAGCACAGTGCGGAATGCTCAATGAGGTTAAGAAGAATCCTAGTGTCAGCTAAAGACTTGCAGAAATCTCTGGAACATGCTAACATCTCTGTTGATGAGTCTACGATACATAAAACACTAAACAAGAATGGTGTTCATGGGAGGACACCACGGAAGAAGCCACTGCTGTCCAAAAAAAACATTGCTGCACATCTGAAGTTTGCAAAAGTTCTGGATGTTCCAGTAGCACTGGCAAAATATTCGGTGGACAGATGAAACTACAGTTGAGTTGTTTGGAAGGAACACACAACACTATGTGTGGAGGATAAAAGGCACATCACACCAACATCAAAACCTCATGCCAACGGTAAAGTATGGTGGAGGGAGCATCATGGTTTGGGGCTGCTTTGCTGCCTCAGGGCCTGGACAGCTTGCTATCATCGATGGAAAAATGAATTCCCAAGTTTATCAAAACATTTTGCAGGAGAATGTTAGGCTGTCTGCCAATTGAAACTCAACAGAAGTTGGGTGATGCAACAGGACAACGACCCAAAACACAGAAGTAAATCAACAAGAGAATGGCTTCAACAGAAGAAAATACGCCTTCTGGAGTGGTCCAATCAGAGTCCTGACCTCAACCTGATTGAGATGCTGTGGCATGACCTCAACAGAGCAGTTCACACCAGACATCCCAATAATATTACTGAACTGAAACAGTTTTGTAAAGAGGAATGGTCCAAAATTCCTCTTGACTGTTGTGCAGGTCTGATCTGCAACTACATAAAAAGTTCATTTGAAGTTATTGCTTCCGAAAGGTGGGTCACCAGTTATTAAATCCAAGGGATCACATATTTTTCCCACCCTGCACTGTGAATGTTTACACGGTGTGTTCAATAAAGACATGAAGATGTCTAATTGTTTGTGTGTTATTTGTTTAAACAGACTGTTTTGTCTATTGTTGTGACCTAGATGAAGATCAGATAACATTTTATGAACAATCTATGCAGAAATCCAGGTATTTCCAAAGGGTTCACATACTTTTTCTTGCCACTCTATATGCTATCTAGCTAACTATCCAATGTGTATTGACCTGATTAACCCTGTAATTCTTAGTTTTTCTAAATGGTATAGTCGTGTGTTCTCAATGGACATTCTGTTGCTTTCGTAAATTTGCTATGGCTATCTACTCCGATTTCAGAGCACTCTCGTCTGAGTGTACTAGAGCGCAGAATAACTGATGAATTTATGAACACTCAACATCCGTTGAATATGGCCGGTGTCAGTAATCATCAGCATAATAAAGTAATTCAATTGTTGCCAGCAGCACAGTTACAGTCACCAACGCTCTGGATAACATGAAAACCATCTCTGCTAGGGCGAGTAAAATGGTAAGAGTGAGGTGTTCTCTTATTTGTGTCTGGAAGTAGCTAGGCAACATTAGCCTGTTAGCTTGGGTGCTTGACTGCCGTTGTGAGGTCCAGTGTGTGCTCTGAACGCTCCGAGAGCGAAACACTCTGAATTTACAAACGGACAATCTGACAATGCTCTGAATTTACGAATGCCTAGAGGGCCTTCTGGTACTCCAGATTAAGAACACACCCAAAGTCATAAAATGTCTAGCTAGTCATTTGTTATGCTAAAACGCTAGCAAGAGGTTTCATAGCGACAGCATCAACTTCTGGTAGACAGGCGAAGCTCTAGTACGCTCAACTGAAAGGATACAGTTTGTTTACAGTATACTAAAATGTATTAGTATATAGTATGTAGTATACAGAATGTTAGTATTGGTATTCGAACACAGCTCTACTGTTTGATGTATTTGATACCATTCAACCTATTCTGCGCTCCAGCCTTTACCACGAGCCTGTCCTCCCCAATTAAGGTGCCACCAACCTCCTGTGATTTGCATACCCTTATTCTGTTCATCATTGCCCTGCCAGTAGCCAGTGTTGTAATAATACCAGGTTGTACCTTTCGTACCGCATGGCTAACTTTAGTTGTATGCACAAAACATCATGGGAGTTTTGTGTTTAAATTATCAGGTTCATATAAATGGTTGAACTGAATTCCTCTTTCCCTTCTCATCATTACTGAATTGTTATAAAGACGTGGCTATGAAACCCACAAGACATAACAAAATATTGGCAACAAATAAGTCTGAACCGACAGTGGTTATTCTGTCCAGAAGAAGTCGTTTTTAACATGTTTAAAACTATTTTTTTATGCGGTACAGTCTAGACTAGTGGTAGCACCGTGTATCGCTAGCAGATGCAAGTTCATGCATAATCAAGCTAGCTAAGAGAGTTAGCATCGTCAGGGACGGCAGAAAATCATTTGAGACGAGCGTTGGAGCGAGAAAACAACGTGCTTAGAAAGGGAGGAATATACAGTGGGTAAAGGAAAGGACATTTATTCAACTTTGAAGATGAACTTTGGAATTAAAAACTGGTAAACAAGCAAACTTGAGGAGGAAACGTCAGTGAGTGAAGTGAATGCATATCACGTGACTGAGGAAAATGTTGCTATGGCAGAACAGAACGTTGCCGTGGTTGAGGACAATATTAAAGTGAGTGACAATCAGGAAGGAGCCTATTGAGAAACAAAAAATGTCTGGAATTGTTGGAAACATTGTACAGTTGGATGAAAGCATTGAACACCGGAACTTATTTCAAGAACGGTTGGAATATTTTGTTCTTGCAAATTACATTGATGAGGACAAAATTGTGCCAAATTTGTTTTGTGTAATGGGGTCGAAGACATTTAATTTATTAGTAGCCTGCTACAGACAGGCCAGGTAATAAGACATATGGGGACATCGTAGAAATACTGAAAGGACACTTTTCACCAAAACCACTAGTTATTGCTGAAAGGTTAAATCTGAATAAATCAGGAAGAGGGAAAATCAGTGACAATGTTTGCTGACAGAGCACTGTGAGTTTAATGATGTCCTAAATGACACCATTAGAGACAGACTAGTATGTAGGCTACGCAGTGAAGTTACACAAAAGAGACTATTGACTGAAAGTAAACTTACCTTGGCAAAGGTCATTGAATTCAGTGTGTGCAAAGGTCATTGAATTCAGTGTGTGCAAAGGGTATTGAATTCAGTGCCTTCAGAAAGTATTCATACCCCTTGACTTATTCCACATGTTGTTGAGTTACAGCTTGATTTCAAGAAAATACAAAAATTATCCAGCTATACACATTACCCCATAATGAAAAAGTCATGTTTTAAAAATTTTAGAAAATGTATTGAAAATGAAATACAGAAATACTTAATTTACATAAGTGTTGACACTGCTAATTCAATACTTTGTAGAAGCACCTTTGGTGGTTATTACAGATTTTAGTTGTTTTGGGGATTTTCTCCCATTCTTCCTAAATTTTCTCAAACTGTTAAATTAGATGGGGAGTGGCGGTGAACAGCAATCTTCAAGGCTTTCCACAGATTTTCAATGGGATTCAAGTCTGGGCTTTGGCTGGGCTACTCAAGGACTTTAACATTCTTGTTCTGAAGCCATTCCAGCATTGCTTTGGCTGTATGCTTAGGATCGTTTTCCTGTTGGAACATAAATCTTCACCCCCAGTCTAAGGTCGTTTGCACTAAAAAGCAGGTTCTCATAAAGGACTTGCATGTATTTGGTTCCATTCATTGTTCCTCCGCTGAAAAGCATCCCCATAGCATGATGCTCCACCGCCCTGTTTCACGTTAGGGATGGTGTTAGATGGGTGATTAGCTGTGCCTGGTTTTCTCAGGCCAAAGAGTTTAATTTTGTCTCATCAGATCACAGAATCTTTTGTCTTATGTTCTCGGAGTCGTTCACATGCCTTTTTTCAAACTCCAGGCATGCTGTCATGTGCCTTTTTCTCAGGAGTGGCTTCCATCTGGCCACTCTCCCATGAATCCCAGATTGGTGAAGTGCTGTAGAGACTGTTGTCCTGCTGTCAGGTTCTCCCATCTCAGCCAAGGAACTCTGTAGTTCTGTCAAGAGTGGTCATTGGGTTATTGGTCACCTCCCAATGTCCTTCTTGCTTGGTTGCTCAGTTTGGTTGGACGGCCAGCTGGGTAGTTCCATATTTTTTCAATTTCCCAATGATGGAGACCACTGTGCTCTTGGAAACCCTCAACATAAATTGTTTTATACCCTTCCCCAGATACTGTACATTGGGGGGGGAAAGTATTTAGTCAGACACCAATTGTGCAAGTTCTCCCACTTAAAAAGATGAGAGGCCTGTAATTTTCATCATAGGTACACTTCAACTATGACAGACAAAATGAGGAAAGAAAATCCAGAAAATCATATTGTAGGATTTTAAATTAATTAATTTGCAAATTATGGTGGAAAATAAGTAAAAGTTATAATTTTGGTTTCATCTGACCATTCTCCCAATCTTCTTCTGTATCATCCAAATGCTCTCTAGCAAACTTCAGACGGGCCTGGACATGTACTGGCTTAAGCAGGGGGACACGTCTGGCACTGCAGGATTTGAGTCCCTGGCGGCGTAGTGTGTTACTGATGGTAGGCTTTGTTAGTTTGGTCCCAGCTCCCAGCTACAGGTCTGTGAGAGCCAGAAATCTTGCTTCTTTGTAGGTGACCAAATACTTATTTTCCACCATAATTTGCAAATAAATTCATTAAAAATCCTACAATGTGATTTTCTGGATTTATTTTTTTCTCATTTTGTCTGTCATAGTTGAAGTGTACCTATGATGAAAATTACAGGCCTCTCATCTTTTTAAGTGGGAGAACTTGCACAATTGGTGGCTGACAATACTTTTTTGCCCCACTGTATATGCCATATCACAATTCTTTTACAGCCAGTTACTGGGACGTCATGGTATAGTTTCTGCTTTGACATGCACTGTCAACTGTGGGACCTTATATGGACAGGTGTGTTTTTTCTAAATCATGTCCAAACAATTGATTTGGCCATAGGTGAACGCCAGTCAAGTTGTAGTGACATCTCAAGGATGATCAAAGGAAATTGGATGCACCTGAGCTCAATTTGGAGTGTTGTCAAAAAGGGGTGGGTATACTTATGTAAATGAGATATTTCTGCATTTCATAATTATTTTACATCAAAACTGTCTAAAACATCCCAAAAACATTCCTTACCCCAGGATACTTCAACTGGTGACTATCCAGGAGAATAAAGAAAAAGGATCACTGTTTCTGCATAAATCTGGTAGATTCATTGACGGGACAAGTAAAGAATCGCCTTACTCAGAACTTTGTCTAAAAGCAGATTTGGATTTTGTCATTATGGGGTGTTGTGTAGATGGGTGAGAATTATTATTATTTTTAATCTATTTTGAATTCAAGCTGTATGACTGCATTCTGAAGGCATTATAGCTGAAAAAGAGGCTCAGCAGTTGAGTTCATCAGGGACTGAAAATCAGCGACTGGGGAATAGGGACACACTTCCGCTGAGGGAAGTTTCAGGTTTCAAGTTCTATTAGTCGTATGTACAGGGTACACATATTATACACCGACCAACAAGCTCATCACCAACCTCAGGGCCCTGGGTCTGAAACCCTCCCTGTGCAACTGGGTCCTGGACTTCCTGACGGGCCAACCCCAAGTGGTGAATGTAGGCAACAACATCTCCGCCATGCTGATCCTCAACACGAGGGCCCCACAAGGGTGTGTGCTCAGCCCCCTCCTGTACTCCCTGTTCACCCATGACTATGTGTCCACATACGTTTCCAACTCAATCATCAAGTTTGCTGACGACACAGCAGTGGTAGGCCTGATTACCAACAATAATGAGACAGCCTACAGGGAGGAGGTGAGAGCCGTGGCAGAGTGGTGCCAGGAAAATAGCCTCTCCCTCAATGTCAACACAATGAAGGAGCTGATTGTGGACTACAGGAGACAGCAGAGAGAGCACACCCCCATCCACATTGAAGGGCTTCAAGTTCCTTGGTGTGCACATCACTGATGACCTGAAATGGCCCTCACAAACTTCTACAAATGCACCATTGAGAGCATCCTGTCTGTCTATATCACCACCTGGCACAGTAATTGGACCTTCTGCAACTGTAGGGCTCTCCAGAGAGTAGTGCCGTTAGCCCAACGCATCATCAGGGACAGTCAGCACAACTCATCATCAGGAGCATACTGCCTGCCCTCACAGGAAGACCAGGAAATCATCAATGACCTCAGCCACCCGAGCCATGGCCTGTTCACCCCGCTACCATCTAGAAGGAGGAGACCGTACAGGTGCATCAAAGCTGAGACAGAGAGACTAATAACAGCTTTTATCTCCAGGCCATCAGACTGTTAAAAAGGCCCCAATAGCCGGCTTCCACCCAGTACCCAGCCCTGCACATTAGAGCCGGCTTTACCCTATGTACAGAGTCATTGAACACTGGTCACTTTAATTATGTTTACATACTGCTTTACCCACTTTGTATGGACTGAGTATTCGGAAAGTATTCAGATTTTCTAACATTACAGCCTTATTCTAAAATGGATTAAATCGTTTTTTCCCCTCATCAATCTGCGCACAATAACCCATAATGACAAAGCAAAAAACGTTTTTTAGAAATGTTTGCAAGTGTACTAATAATAAAACTGAAATATCACATTTACATAAGTTTTACATTACTCAGTACTTTGTTGAGGCACAGGTTTAGGGTGATTAAATATGAAGAGCGGGTGGGTGGTGGGCAGGTTGAATAAAGAGAAAACAATACATTAAAAATCCATAAATGTAGCCTATCATTCTTGTGCGATTTATATCGATAGGCCACATTGAAGTTTTTTGTTGAATTATTTTAGGCTATCTGGCATTAGTGTGTAAACCTAAGCTCTAGGGCCTAACTGTAAGCGTGCCAAATAGCTACACGCAAATCGCCAAATTATTTTTGGAATGGCCAGAAATCCATGGATATCTATCCATGGAGCCAAAAATGACAATGTCAGAGTTGAATTCAATAAGAGAAAATCTGCTAAATGGAGAGTTGAAAATAAAGAGAAGGGAGGGCTAGAAAAGTCATGTTTGGGAAAGATTTGGTGAAGTGGTAAAAGAGGATGATAGCAGTGTGATGATTGTGAGGCGCTGTAGGCCCACAAATGTATCAGTCGCATTTCTTGCAGTAAAGGGAAATTCCAAATGTAGGCAAAATTTTGACTCTGGAACAGGAGTGAAGAAATATGATTTCTTTCTTTTAGCATTTTGAGGGAATTCGAAATCGCAGTTAGATACCGTCTGTAGAGGTCCTATCTTTATTAGCATCATAAAAGCTGATACTAGGCTATTTCAACCACAAAAATATAACATTTTATCAGAAACGTGTTGGGTCTTTTTCACAGCTGTCGTTTTCACAGCTTTCAGCAAAATGAACCTCTGCCAAGCCTATTTTTGCACAGAAAATCTTTCAATTTTTTGTTGTTGACCTGTCCATAAAAGTCTTTGCTTCACAAACGAAGCAGAGATGACAGGGAAAACTTTACCGATGTCAACTAGATGGAAGCATTAATTCTATCGATTTATGTCATTCTGGTGAGCAAGGGTTTAGCCTATTTAGTCTTCTAGGGCAACATGTAGGCCTTATGACAGAAGAGAAGCGGCTTGTATCTAATTATAGACTACTTGACTATCAAATAGCCTACCAAAATGTATGCAGATAAATATATAAATCAGGCCAAAAAAATCTTGCACCCCCTGTCAAATCATTCTACCTTCCCCGACTAGCCTACAGCGCATTTTCTGTATTAGCGGGTTAAAGTCGAATGCAGGCCTCAGATTTTCACTTTATCACATATAGGCCTAGTAAGCAGTTGTGGGTGGGTTGTTAGCAATTCCGGGCGGTTGCGGGTGTACAAACAGCTGACCCACACACCACTAATCTCTTGTGTAAGACACAGTCTACAAAAATACACTGAAACTCCGACTTCAGCCAGTCCACATCGTGTTAAAGACTTACACAGGTGAATCTGTCACTGTGAGAGGCATCACTGATGTCACAGTTCAGTTAAATGGACAAACTGAAAAGCTGCCACTATGTCGTGAAAGGAGACTATCCATCACTATGGGGACGTTTGTGGCTGGAGAAAAATCACACTAAACATCAGTGCGTACAATGACATATGAAGACACAGGTCTACCCGCCAAGAAACATGGAGATGTATTTAATGGAGTGCTGGGTAGCATGAAAGACATTACAGTGAAGCAAACTAACATTTCTGAAAGCACGACTCGTACCTTATGCTATCGGACCAAAAGTCGAGGCTGACTTGGACACCTTAGTCAAGAACAAAGTCCTGGAGCCCATCAGTATGGGTGAATGGGCAACACTCATTGTACGAAGGATGGTGGAATCAAGATATGTGGAGACTTTAATTACACAATTAACCCTGTGTTGTCCGCTGAGCAGTATCTTCTACCACACGTCATTGACCTTTTCCCGGGTTTAGCTGGGGGTCAAAGTTCAGCAAAATCAACCTCTGTCAAGCCTACTTGCAGATGTATGTGGATGAAAAGTCAAAGGAGTACCATGCTACCTTAATGACATCCTCGTTACTGGAAAGGACGAAGAGGACCATCTCCTGAACTTGGATGTGACCTTACAGAGACTTAAGGACTATGGACTGCGAGTTTGTAAGGACAAATGTGCATTCTTCTAATCATTGGTTGAATACCTCGGACACGTCATCGACGCCACGGGCCTTCACACGCCTCCGTCCAAGATCAAGGCTATCTTGGACGCCACAGCTCCACAGAACATGAGCAAACTACCTTTTTTTCCTGGGGTTACTGATTTTCAACGGATGCTTTCTCCCAAACTTAGCAACAAAGCTGAAGCTGCTGCATCAGTTGCTTTGTCAGGACAAAACATGGAAATCAACAGAACAATGTGAGGAAGCATTTTTGGAAACTAAGGAAACTCTCCTAAAATCTGAGCCACTGACGCACTTTGAACCGTCATTGCCCATCCAACTACCTTGTGATGCTAGTCCATATGGTGTAGGTGCAGTCGTGTACCATATCATGCCTTCCGGTGAAGAGATACCGACCAATTTCTCATCATGGACATTGAACAAAGGAAAAAGTAACTAAGCACAGACAGATCGGAAAGTCCTAGACGTTGTTTTTGTAGTGCGTAAAATTCGCCAGTATCTGTACGGGAGGAAGTTCATCCTTTTTCCAGATCATCGTCTGCAGACGAGCATATTTGGACTGCATACTGTGATTCCATCACTTGCTGCAAGCAGGATGCAAAGTTCCTCATGTCAGAAGGTTCCCAATATACCTCAACTTGCACCTCTTTATCAGTGGGATTGGCCGGAGGAGGCATGGTAACGCATACACTTTCTTGTGGTTGTGGATGTACATAGCAAGTGTCCAAAGGTTTCCATCATAAGGTCTCCTACTGTCGGTTCGGATCGCCACTCCAACTCGTTAGTGACAATGGTCCGCAGCTTGTGCCACAAGAAATGGCCATGTTCCTAAAGGTGAAAGGCGTACAGCACATCAGATCCCAGCAGATTTCCCCGTGGGGCTCACAGTCACCTTCTCAGGACTGTTGTTCATAATGGGGAAAATGAATGTAAGAGGAGATGTACATTAAGGTTAAACCTTTCGCACCTCCTTACTTACCTTAGTTGTATGAGCAAAGCATCATGGAAATTATGTGTGTAGATGGTTGAATTCTTGGGAGAGAGAGTTTTGAGTTAAAAAAAACTTCATTGAGTCTGGGAACCCACAACACAATAAACACTCAAACAAGCAAAAACATGGTTAAACATCAATTAAACACACAACACCAAATCTTCCTCTACAGTAACTAAACACAACAGCCTCTGAATACCCCATATACTCATAAACAGCCCAATGCTATTAACCATTTTGTAATAGGCGAACTCAAACCTCAGTCTCGCTGCCAACATCCCCTCCAGCAATCCCACCACAATTTAACTGCCCCTGACACAAAGTCAAGCAAGATAACTATTCCCCTTTGACTAAACCTGTACTTTGGCCCAAATATAAACAATTGGGAAGAGAAAACTTCTCCCAGAGCTGAGAACCAACTAGTGATCAGGTCAATCATCCCAACCAACCTGGGACACTCTAAGAATAGATGTGCCAGAGTTTCAGACTCAGCACAGAATGGAAACCCAAATCAAATCAAATTTTATTTGTCACATACACATGGTTAGCAGATGTTAATGCGAGTGTAGCGAAATGCTTGTGCTTCTAGTTCCGACAATGCAGTAATAACCAACAAGTAATCTAGCTAACAATTCCAAAACTACTACCTTATAGACACAAGTGTAAGGGGATAAAGAATATGTACATAAAGATATATGAATGAGTGATGGTACAGAGCGGCATAGGCAAGATACAGTAGATGGTATTGAGTGCAGTATATACATATGAGATGAGTATGTAAACAAAGTGGCATAGTTAAAGTGGCTAGTGATACATGTATTACATAAGGATGCAGTAGATGATATAGAGTACAGTATATACGTATACATATGAGATGAATAATGTAGGGTATGTAAACATTATATTAGGTAGCATTGTTTAAAGTGGCTAGTGATATATTTGACATAATTTCCCATCAATTCCCATTATTAAAGTGGCTGGAGTTGAGTCAGTGTGTTGGCAGCAGCCACTCAATGTTAGTGGTGGCTGTTTAACAGTCTGATGGCCTTGAGATAGAAGCTGTTTTTCAGTCTCTCGGCCCAGCTTTGATGCACCTGTACTGACCTCACCTTCTCGATGATAGCGGGGTGAACAGGCAGTGGCTCGGGTGGTTGTTGTCCTTGATGATCTTTATGGCCTTCCTGTGACATTGGGTGGTGTAGGTGTCCTGGAGGGCAGGTAGTTTGCCCCCGGTGATGCGTTGTGCAGACCTCACTACCCTCTGGAGAGCCTTACGGTTGTGGGCGGAGCAGTTGCCATACCAGGCGGTGATACAGCCCGACAGGATGCTCTCGATTGTGCATCTGTAGAAGTTTGTGAGTGCTTTTGGTGTCAAGCCGAATTTCTTCAGCCTCCTGAGGTTGAAGAGGCGCTGCTGCCCCTTCTTCACGATGCTGTCTGTGTGGGTGGACCAATTCAGTTTGTCTGTGATGTGTACGCCCGAGGAACTTAAAACTTACTACCCTCTCCACTACTGTTCCATCGATGTGGATAGGGGGGTGTTCCCTCTGCTGTTTCCTGAAGTCCACAATCATCTCCTTAGTTTTGTTGACGTTGTGTGTGAGGTTATTTTCCTGACACCACACTCCGAGGGCCCTCACCTCCTCCCTGTAGGCCGTCTCGTCGTTGTTGGTAATCAAGCCTACCACTGTTGTGTCGTCCGCAAACTTGATGATTGAGTTGGAGGCGTGCGTGGCCACGCAGTCGTGGGTGAACAGGGAGTACAGGAGAGGGCTCAGAACGCACCCTTGTGGGGCCCCAGTGTTGAGGATCAGCGGGGTGGAGATGTTGTTGCCTACACTCACCACCTGGGGGCGGCCCGTCAGGAAGTCCAGTACCCAGTTGCACAGGGCGGGGTCGAGACCCAGGGTCTCGAGCTTGATGACGAGCTTGGAGGGCACTATGGTGTTAAATGCCGAGATGTAGTCGATGAACAGCATTCTCACATAGGTATTCCTCTTGTCCAGATGGGTTAGGGCAGTGTGCAGTGTGGTTGAGATTCCATCGTCTGTGGACCTATTTGGGGTGGGTCTAGGGTGTCAGGTAGGGTGGAGGTGATATGGTCCTTGACTAGTCTCTCAAAGCACTTCATGATGACGGAAGTGAGTGCTACGGGGCGGTAGTCGTTTAGCTCAGTTACCTTAGCTTTCTTGGGAACAGGAACAACGGTGGCCCTCTTGAAGCATGTGGGAACAACAGACTGGGATAGGGATTGATTGAATATGTCTGTAAACACACCAGCCAGCTGGTCTGCGCATGCTCTGAGGGTGCGGCTGGGGATGCCGTCTGGGCCTGCAGCCTTGCGAGGGTTGACACGTTTAAATGTTTTCCTCGCGTCGGCTGCAGTGAAGGAGAGTCCGCATGTTTTAGTTGCGGGCCGTGTCAGTGGCACTGTATTGTAAAGCGGGCAAAAAAGTTATTTAGTCTGCCTGGGAGCAAGACATCCTGGTCCGTGACGGGGCTGGTTTTCTTTTTGTAATCCGTGATTGTCTGTAGACCCTGCCACATACCTCTTGTGTCTGAGCCGTTGAATTGAGATTCTACTTTGTCTCTATACTGACGCTTAGCTTGTTTGATTGCCTTGCGGAGGGAATAGTTACACTGTTTGCCCTTGTCCTGATTAAAAGCAGTGGTTCACGCTTTCAGTTTCACGCGAATGCTGCCATCAATCCACGGTTTCTGGTTTGGGAATGTTTTAATCGTTGCTATGGGAACGACATCTTCAACGCACGTTCTAATGAACTCGCTCACCGAATCAGCGTATTCGTCAATGTTGTTGTCTGATGCAATACGGAACATATCCCAGTCCACGTGATGGAAGCAGTCTTGGAGTGTGGAATCAGATTGGTCGGACCAGCGTTGAACAGACCTCAGCGCGGGAGCTTCTTGTTTTAGTTTCTGTCTGTAGGCAGGGATCAACAAAATGGAGTCGTGGTCAGCTTTTCCGAAAGGAGAGCGGGGCAGGGCCTTATATGCGTTGAGGAAGTTGGAATAGCAATGATCCAAGGTTTTTCCAGCCCTGGTTGCGCAATCGATATGCTGATAAAATTTAGGGAGTCTTGTTTTCAGATTAGCCTTGTTAAAATCCCCAGCTACAATGAATGCAGCCTCCGGATATATGGATTTCAGTTTGCAAAGAGTCAAATAAAGTTTGTTCAGAGCCATCGATGTGTCTGCTTGGGGGGGAATGTATACGGCTGTGATTATAATCAAAGAGAATTCCCTTGGTAGATAATGCGGTCGACATTTGATTGTGAGGAATTCTAAATCAGGTGAACAGAAGGACTTGTGTTCCTGTATGTTGTTGTGGCAACACCACGTCACGTTAACCATGAAGCATACGCCCCCGCCCCTCTTCTTACCAGAAAGATGTTTGTTTCTGTCGACGCGATGCGCGGAGAAACCAGCTGGCTGCACCGACTCCGATAGCGTCTCTCCAGTGAGCCATGTTTCCTTGAAGCAAAGAACGTTACAGTCTCTGATGTCCCTCTGGAATGCTACCCTTGCTCGGATTTCATCAACCTTGTTGTCAAGAGACTGGACATTGGCGAGGAGAATGCTAGGGAGTGGTGCACGATGTGCCCGTCTCCGGAGTCTGACCAGAAGACCGCTTCGTTTTCCCCTTTTACGAAGTCGTTTTTTGGGGTCGCCGGCTGGGATCCATTCCGTTGTCCTGGGTGAAAGGCAGAACACAGGATCCGCTTCGCGAAAGTCATATTCTTGGTCGTACTGATGGTGAGTTGACGCTGCTCTTATGTTCAGTAGTTCTTCTCGACTGTATGTAATGAAACCTAAGATGACCTGGGGTACCAATGTAAGAAATAACACGTAAAAAAACAAAAAACTGCATAGTTTCCTAGGAACGCGAAGCGAGGCGGCCATCTCTGTCGGCGCCGGAAGTACCCCTCCCCAACAGTAGGATCCAGGTGTAGCAGATGAATATTGGTGGCTCATAGATTTGACCCCTTCCAGGGTAGAAGCACGGGACACTTTTACCCATTATGTACATGGCCTTCTTTCCCACTGCTTTGAACTCCCCCATCTCCAGGATATTGAAGGAAAGCAGCAGCCCCACGTCCTCTTCTAATGCCCCTGCAGCAGCACTAACATTCAGCACAGGGAACACATAATCCAGACCCTCCGTCCACCGATGAGAATTGTAAGTATCAGTCACATACTGCCAATGAACTACTAGCAAGGAATTGCAGGCCTCAGCTATGACCATTCTCAGTAGCCGAGATGATTGGATCCCCGCGCTTTCTCCCAGCTCTTCCAACGATCTGCTCCTGCTCCGTATCAGATGACCCAGCTTGGTACACCCCACACCTAACAGGCATGAACGTAGGCTGGCTGAACCCATAGCACAGGACTGGATGACAGTGTTATTAAAAAATAGGCTCTTCTTAAAGCCACATCCCTGGTGGGGTGCCGGCCTTACGGGACATGTCGAAAACTCTCCAAGCCTGCATAATAGACTCATAGAATGTAGTCAGGCCAGACAAATCACCCCCTCTAGCTTTAAGAAGAAAAGGTGCTTGTCTAAACCCAAACAGCCCACTTTCCTCATCAATGTGTAGGCTCAGTCGACCCAGCTAGAACCATCACTGTACAACAGTCCCTAGGCTGCTTGAAGCCTGAATGCCATGATCCTAGAAGAAATGTCCACCAGGCCTTGCCAACCTTCGTGGCAGGTACAGGGCTGCAACCTTAATCAAATGTTGTCCAGACCAGAAAAAATGACAAGGGTCCTCTGAAGCTCTTGTATCAGACCCCACAGTGGCTCTAAAATCATTAGTCTGTGCCACAGGGTAGAGGTAGCTAGGTTATTGGATGCCAGCACCCCTCCCCTATAAGACAGCTGGGGTAGCATCCCATTTACACCCAGACAATCTGGCACACACCTTCTCCACCACACACTTCAAGTTTTTTTTTTGAAAGACCTCAGAGCCTAGAAAGAAAGAAAAAAGTCTTCATGCCGCCTCTGCCCCACTGAAGCCCCCCGGCTAACCGTGGAGCGGACCCTATCTGAAAATGACCTGTCCACAGCAATTCACTCTTTTCCCAATTAACTCTAGACGAGGAGGCCCCCTCATACACCTTTAAAGCGTTTGAGAGAACCTTAAAGTCCTCACCCCCTGTAATTAAAACTGTCATGTCATCGGCATACGCAGACAGTGCTATCGTGGGACCCTTCATAACCCCTGGCGCAGAGAAACCAGTAAGCCTTGCTCTTAAAAATTTATCATTGGTTCAATTGCCAGACAATATAACGGTCCTGAAATTGGGCATACCTGCCTAATACCCCTTTGGATGGGGATGCGGCAGCTCAAACCACCCCCCACCTCCCCCATACATGAGGCCCCAGCATACAGTAAGCTTATCCGAGACAAAAAAACATCAGTCCTAGTGGTCCCCAAACCCAAAAGCTTTCATTGTTTTGAACAAGTATAGGTGGTCCACATGGTCAAAAGCCTTCTCCTGATCCAAAGAAAGCAAACCCACATTCACATCAAACAGTTTACAAATGTCTAAAACATCTCTTATTAGAAACAAGTCATCAACAATAGAGCGGTCAGGTACACAGTAGGACTGGTCTTTGTGGACCAACAGCCCCAGATATTCTTTCAACCTGTTTGAGAGACACTTAGATATAATTGTATATTCTGTACACAGCAATGCAACAGGTCGGCAGTTTTTTAAAACAGCCAAATCCCCCCTTTTTTTGGTAACAATGAAAACACAGCACATTGACAGCATACAGGAAGAAAACCCTCATGAAAAGATTCATACACCACTTCATAAAAATCCCGCCCAATAGAATCCCAAAGGTTCTTATAGAAATCAGATGGTAAACCATCGATGCCAGGGGCTCGGCCTGACGAGAGCTGCATAACTGCAGTGGACAGCTCCTGCAGAGTAATGTCAGAGTCCAAAGCAGCTCTCTGCTCATGTAACAACTCTTCAGTCCATGTAACAACTCTTCAGCACACAGAGGATCACAATCCTCTGACTTATAGAGGGCAGAGTAGAAATCCACGGCATGTTGGCGCATCTCACCATCATCCGTGGTCGCCTTGCCAACAGGGAGACGAAGGCAGACCATCTGTTTGCGTTGCAATGACGACAGTCCTAGTGGTTAAAAGAAAAGTGCTAGCAGCATCCCTATCCTTGAGGGTAGCAAAGTGAGACCTAATCAAGACACCCTTCACTCTTTCATGTAAAAACGACCTCAGTTCATGTCTCTTGTCCTGTAAGTTCATAACTAGTCCGGGGTCATTCTGAGTGAGCAACTTAAATTCAATAGATTTTATGTCCTGTTCAAGGGCCCTGGTAGTCTCTTTAGCTTCAATACTAGACAGAGCAGTATACTGTTGACAAAACACACATATTTGGGCTTTCCCAACCTCTCACCATTGTCTCAAGGACTCAAAATTCAATGTAATAACCCTCCATTTTTCCCAAAACAACAAACACATTTCACAAGACTTGGCATCATGTAATAACTTAACATGAAAATACCAATAAGGTGATTACCTTCGTGGACAGGACAATATCAACAGTAACAATATGGTGATAAAAAAAACACAGGAGTAATGTCACACCTTACAACCCTACCACAGTACTGCTCAGATACAATCTGTCTAACCTTGCTGCACTGACACGACCTTGATTAACTTTTAGCCATGTGTACTGCCTAACTTTTGTATGTCTTACTCTCCACACATCAGAAAGCTCAAACTCAGTTAGTAGACCAGACAGACAAATTGCTGACCGCTGGTGAGGTTCTTCAGCAGTGCGATCAACAGTAAAATCTACAGTACAGTTCCAGTCCCCCCTTAAAACCATACCCCCCTCTTGGTCACACTGTCTTAAGGTTTTCTTTATTTGATCAAATACAGCAATACGCTCTGTAACCTCATTAGGAGCATAAACATAAAACATTTGAAAAATCACTGTTGTAGATACCACAGTCAAAATTGCCATCCTAGCAATGAAATTAGTACCATGACTGAGTATATGCTGCCCCTCCCACCACATACCACCGTCAGCCTCATTAGCCTCATCACTATGTGTCTCCTGTAGAAAAACTACATTAAGCCTTTTCTGTTTTATTACTTCTAATAACCAAGCCCTCTTATTCCTGTCCCTTCCCCCATTCATATTGAGAGAACCTACCCTTAGTACCAACATATAGAAAAGAAAAAGGAAAAACAGAGAAACCAGACAAAGAGAAATAAGCACCCTATGAGGAGGCATGATAATTATCATTGTTTTAAGTTTCTCTTAACCTTACCACATTTCCCACTACCCTTTGTTGCCGTGACAGCAGTAACAAATTCCCTCAAGTGGAAACGCTTCTTCACACTCAACTGGTCTAACCCCACTGTCTTCTGTAACACCACAGCTGACCTCACAAACTTATCAACAACAACAAAAAATCTGGCAATTTAACAGATTCCCCAAAAGTCTGGTCCAGGAACCCATTTACCTCATCTAGTTTGTAAATTGAGTCGTTGCCAGCTTCTATCATATCAGCAGGGATATCAGAAATGTCCAATCACTTCTCCTGATCCTCCTCAACTGAGGCCACAGACCCCTGACTCCCCTCTGCCACATCCCTCTCCATTATGAGCAATGAGGTACAGGAGGTGGTTCAGGCTAGTTTCCCAGGCAGTGGAGTAGATGCCGGTACGAGTGATAGGGTGCAAGAAAGCTAACTCCAGACACCACTCGTACTCACTCATACAATTCCCAGCATGCACCAAACACTCCCAGCATGCAGAGAGAGAGAGAGAGAGAGCACTCCCCTTCCAATACTAGCAAGAATAAGAGTAGTCACCGGGACAAGTGAGCTCTCACAGTTTGTGTGTGTTTTTAATTGTCCGTGGTTTCCGTGTTTGAACATGCTTGTGTTTGTTTTTCCACACCTTTCCTTTAGACACACACAGACACAACCCAAGTAGCACATAATGTTCTGAGAATCATATTTTGAGCTTGGTAAGAGCATGGTTGTCCTATGCTTTTTTTCTGGGAATGGTGCAGGATAGTTGCTTGGCTTTGGAACATTTTGAGAAAATCTTAGAAAATGGTCAACAACAAAAAAAGAATCTTGGTATTTCATTACTTTAACAGAACGTTTCCTAAAAGTTCAAATATGGATACATTTAATTTTACAAATTATAATGTTCTAGGAACATTCTCCAACTGGTCTGACATTGGGAATGTTCTCAAATAGTTCAGAAAATTTTAAGAAACAACATTCTTCTGTGGAATTTCAGTACTTCAGCATAACATTTCCCACAGGTTTTCCTCATGGTTCTATTAGTACCCACAAGTTCCAGGGTACTAAATGTGCTAGCTGGGAAATATGATACACTCAGAGACACACACAAACTCACATGCACACACACTTCTGTGTTTTTTATGTTTATTGTTGGGAATCAGAGAACACTCCAAACGTTATTCATATTCATTACAGGCTTCAAGTGATCCTGTATGAACTCTCTCCCTTCCTCCATACCTCCCCTCCTTCTCTCGTTATTTCCCAGCCCTCCATCCTGGAACCGCTCCTCTCGTCTTCTCAATTCACAAAGGCTCTTTTCTTCTTTGGCCCACTCCTTTTTCTCTCTTCTGTCTCTCCTCTCACCTGCCTCCTCTAACAGATGTAGGATCTTAATTTGAGAATTTCCCTGCACGGCAGGAAATGCAAACTTGTAGTGTATTCACAGTTTAGAAAGGCTTTTTAAGTTTGTAATTTCCACTTTGTCAAGGACAAAATATGGACTTGATTTTCCCTAATGGAAAATGTATCAACCCCTACAAAACAAATGTCAATTAATTATAATCCTCATAATAATTCACATTTCCTGTTGCTGCATGATTATTTTCCTGCTGTAGCAAACTGGATCAAATTAAGATCCTACATACTGCATGTACCAGTAACCTGGGCCTGAGAGCATATGGTGTAGCGCCTCTCAGTGTGTTAGCTTAGCAAGCCTTTATCCCTGAACCTTCTCATCAAACACGGTCAGGTCACAGTCGAGCACGGTCAGTCCACGGTTAAATACAGTCTTTGTGTGGTGGAAAGCGTTTGTTCTGACAGCATGAAGAAGGTGTACAGCCTGGTCAACTTGAACAAAACCAAGGAACAGAAGGCAGTTCAGTCCATCTGTATCAAGGTATCTCTGTTGTAGTCTATATTATCTGTAGTTCTGTCAATCTTTATCAAGGTATCTCTGTTCTAGACTCTGTCACTGGTCTCTTTATTACAGTCAATCTGTATCAAGGCACACTAAATGACCAAAAGTATGTGGACACCTACTTGTCAAACATCTCATTCCAAAATCATGGGCATTACAATGGAGTTGGTCCACCCTTTGCTGCTATAACCTTCTGGGAAGACTTTCCACTAGATGTTGGAACATTGCTGCGGAACTTCGATTCAGCAACAAGAGTATTAGTGAAGTCGGGCACTGATGTTGGGCGATTAGGACTGGCTTGCAGTCGGCGTTCGAAATCATCCCAAAGGTGTTCGATGTGGTTGAGGTCAGGGCTCTATGCAGGCCAGTCAAGTTCTTCCACACTGATCTCGACAAATTATTTCTGTATGGACCTTGCTTTGTGTACGGGGGCATTGTCATGCTGAAACAGGAAAGGGCTTTCACCAAACTGTTGCCACAAATTTAGAAGCACATAATCATCTAGAATGTCATTGTATACTGTAGCATTAAGATTTCCCTTCACTGGAACTAAGGGGCCTAACCAGAACCATAAAAAACAGCCCCAGACCATTATTCTTCCTCCACCAATCTTACCAGTTGGCACTTTTCATTGTGGCAAGTAGCAGTCTTCTGGCATTTGCCAATCCCAGATTCGTCAGTCGGACTGCCAGATGGTGAAGTGTGATTCATCCACTGAATGCGTTTCCACTGCTCCAGAGTCCAATGGCGGCAAGCTTTACACTACTCCATCCGACACTTGGTATTGCGCATGTTGATCTTAGGCTTTCGTGCGGCTGCTCGGCCATGGAAACCCCTTTCATTAAGCTCCCGAAGAAGAGTTATTGTGCTGAAGTTGCTTACAGAGGCAGTTTGTAACTCGATAGTGAGTGTTGCAACCCAGGACAGATGATTTTTACACGCTATGCGCTTCAGCACTCGTTGGTCCCATTCTATGAGCTTGTGTGGCCTACCACCTCGCGGCTGAGCCGTTGTTGCTCCAAGACTTTCCACTTCACAATAACAGCACTTACAGTTGACCGGGGCATCTCTAGCAGGGCAGAATAACAGCACTTACAGTTGACCGGGGCAGCTCTAGCAGGGCAGACATTTGATGAACTGACTTGTTGGAAAGGTGACATGCTATGACGGTGCCACATTGAAAGTTACTGAGCTCTCCGGTAAGGCCATTCTACTGCCAATGTTTGTCTATGGAAATTGCATTGCTGTGGGCTCGATGTTATACACCTGTCAGCAACAGGTGTGGCTGAAATATGAACGTATTCAGACACCTTGACCTTTTCCACATTTTGTTACGTTACAGCCTTAATCTAAAATGGATCAAATTGTTTTTTACTCTCATCAATCTACACACGATACCCCATAATGACAATGCAAAAACTGTTTTTTAGAATTTTTTGCAAATGCATAAAAATAAAGAAACGGAAATATCACATTTACACAAGTATTCAGACCCTTTACTCAGTACTTTGATGAAGCACCTTTGGCAGCAGTTACAGCCTTGAGTCTTCTTTTGTATGACGCTACAAGCCTGGCACACCTGAATTTGGGGAGTTTCTCCCATTCTTCCCTGCAGATTCTCTTAAGCTCTGTCAGGATGGATCGGGAGCGTCGCTGCACAGCTATTTTCAGGTGTCTCCAGAGATGTTCAACCTCTGTTCAAAGGACATTCAGAGACTTGTCCTGAAGCCACTACTTAGTTGTCTTGGCTGTGTGCTTAGGGTCGTTGTCTTGTTGGAAGGTGAACCTTCGCCCCAGTTTGAGGTCCTGAGCTCTCTGAGGAAGGGTTTTCATCAAGGATCTCTCTGTTCTAGTCTCTGGTATCTCTAGTTCAGTCAATCTGTATCAAGGTATCTGCATCCTCACCAGGTTGAATTACTTCTACCTCTCTGTGGGGAAGGTACCTCTGCTGTATGTGATTTAGTTATTTGAGAGTGGATTAGTTGCATCCAGAGTGTGGATCCAAATTTCTCCTGGCCCATAGAGTACATTCAAGGTAAGGAAACACATAAGTAATTTCATAATTTGCGGTGAACTACACTTTTAAATCAGAGCCTTTAATTAAATAACATGTATCTGTCCGTCCATCTTTAATCACAGTGGCTCAGATCATCCCTCTCTTGGGACTGTGTCGTCATTCAGTTAACTCGTGCTCTCTTATGATTTGAGGCCATTCAGTTCGGTATCCTTCCTTGTGTGTGAAAGATCAAGCAGCAGTTTGAGTATACTCAGCTATGCACCTTTTCTCAGGGGAAAGGCTACTAGTGTTATAAAAATGTGTGGGTTTATGTAGTCCTTTTAATCAGATCAGCTCATTTAAGTGCAGGCAGTATTTACCTTTCTGTTCAATGTCAGTGAGTGTATTCTGCTTCAACAGCCGCAGTATCTACGTAGGAAGAGAGCCTTATGGGTCTGGTTAGTACAGTCGTGGCCAAAAGTTTTGAGAATGACACAAATATTAATTTCCACAAAGTTTGCTGTCTCAGTGTCTAGATATTTTTGTCAGATGTTACTATGGAATACTGAAGTATAATTACAAGCATTTCATACGTGTCAAAGACTTTTATTGACAATTACATGAAGTTGATGCAAAGAGTTAATATTTGCAGTGTTGACCCTTCTTTTTCAAGACCTCTGCAATCCTCCCTGGCATGCTGTCAAATAACTTCTGGGCCACTTCCAGACTGATGGCACCCCATTCTTGCATAATCAATGCTTGGAATTTGTCAGAATTTGTGGGGTTTTGTTTGTCCACCCGCCTCTTGAGGATTGACCACAAGTTCCTCGGCATACACATCACACAGACATTGGTCCACTCACACAGACAGCATTGTGAAGAAGGCGCAGCAGCGCCTCTTCAACCTTAGGAGGCTGAAGAAATGTGGCTTATCACCAAAAGCACTCACAAACTTCTACAGATGCACAATCGAGAGCATCCTGGCGGGCTGTATCACCGCCTGGTACGGCAACTGCTCCGCCCACAACCGTAAGGCTCTCCAGAGGGTAGTGAGGTCTGCACAACGCATCACCAGGGGCAAACTACCTGCCCTCCAGGACACCTACACCACCCGATGTTACAGGAAGGCCATAAAGATCATCAAGGACAACAACCACCCGAGCCACTGCCTGTTCACCCCGCTATCATCCAGAAGGCGAGGTCAGTACAGGTGCATCAAAGCTGGGACCGAGAGACTGAAAAACAGCTTCTATCTCAAGGCCATCAGACTCTTAAACAGCCACCACTAACATTGAGTGGCTGCTGCCAACACACTGACTCAACTCCAGCCACTTTAATAATGGGAATTGATGGGAAATTATGTAAAATATATCACTAGCCACTTTAAACAATGCTACCTAATATAATGTTTACATACCCTACATTATTCATCTCATATGAATATGTATATACTGTACTCTATATCATCTACTGCATCCTTATGTAATACATGTATCACTAGCCACTTTAACTATGCCACTTTGTTTACATACTCATCTCATATGTATATACTGTACTCGATACCATCTACTGTATCTTGCCTATGCTGCTCTGTACCATCACTCATTCATATATCTTTATGTACATATTCTTATCCCCTTACACTGTGCATAAGACAGTAGTTTTGGAATTGTTAGTTAGATTACTTGTTGGTTATTACTGCATTGTCGGAACTAGAAGCACAAGCATTTCGCTACACTCGCATTAACATCTGCTAACCATGTGTATATGACAAATAAATTTGATTTGATTTTTGGGATTAAGGTCTGGGGAGTTTCCTGGCCATGGACCCAAAATATTAATGTTTTGTTCCCCGGCAACTTAGTTATCACATTTGCCTTATGGCAAGGTGCTCCATCATGCTGGAAAAGGCATTGTTCATCACCAAACTGTTCCTGGATGGTTGGGAGAAGTTGCTCTCAGAGGATGTGTTGGTACCATTCTTTATTCATGGCTGTGTTCTAGTCAAAATTGTGAGTGAGCCCACTCCCTTGGCTGAGAAGCAACCCCACACATGAATGGTCTCGGGATGCCTTACTGTTGGCATGACACAGGACTGATGGTAGCGCTCACCTTGTCTTTTCCGGACAAGCTTTTTTCCAAATGCCCCAAACGATCGGAAAGGGGATTCATCAGAGAAAATGACTTTACCTCAGTCCTCAGCAGTCAAATCCCTGTACCTTTTGCAGAATATCAGTCTGTTCCTGATGTTTTTCCCAGAGAGAAGTGGCTTCTTTGCTGCCCTTCTTGACACCAGGCCATCCTCCAAAAGTATTCACCGCACTGTGCGTTCAGATGCACTCACACCTGCCTGCTGCCATTCCTGAGCAAGCTCTGTACTGGGGTTGCCCCAATCCCGCAGCTGAATCAACTTTAGGAGACGGTCCTGGCTCTTGCTGGACTTTCTTGGGCGCCCTGAATCCTTTTTCACAACAATTGAACCGCTCTCCTTGAAGTTCTTGATGATCCGATAAATGGTTGATTTAGGTGCAATCTTATTGGCAGCAATATCCTTGCCTGTGAAGACCTTTTTGTGCAAAGCAATGATGACGGCACATGTTTCCTTGCAAGTAACCACGGTTGACAGAGGAAAAACAATGATTCCAAGCACCACCCTCCTTTTGAAGCTTCCAGTCTGTTATTCGAACTCAATCAGCATGACAGAGTAATCTCCAGCCTTGTCCTCGTCAACACTCACACCTGTGTTAACGAGAGAATCATGGACATGATGTCAGCTGGTCCTTTTGTGGCAGGGCTGAAATGCAGTGGAAATGTTTTTGGGGGATTCAGTTCATTTACATGGTAAAGAGGGACTTTGCAATTAATTGCAATTCATCACTCTTCATAACATTCTGAAGTATTTGCAAATTACCATCATACAAACTGAGGCAGCAGACTTTGTGACATTTTTTATTTGTGTTATTCTCAAAACTTTTGGCCACGACTCTACATAGGATCAGTGATTTCTACAGTCTTTCTACAGTTTGTACAGAGTTCTACCTCCGATATCCATCCCCTCCCTTTCCCCAACAATGTTAACTCATCCTGTATGGTTTGTGTTCTTATCATGCTATAGCTGTTATTATTATTGTTTACTATGGGGTCTCACATGTTTCTATGTTTACACCACAGGCTGACCAGAAACAACCCTAAGCCCCTTCCCCAAGGCTCTACCTTCCTGTTGTATTCACACCTGAAGGGATCAGATAGGGCAGAGCTGCTTTAGGGATCTAGTGGAAGGGAATAGGGGCGGTTCAGGGTCAGGGCTGTTTTGTCATCAAATCAAAGTTTATTTGTCACGTGCGCCGAATACAACAGGTGTAGTAGACCTTACAGTGAAATGCTGAATACAACAGGTGTAGTAGACCTTACAGTGAAATGCTGAATACAACAGGTGTAGTAGACCTTACAGTGAAATGCTTACTTACAAGCTCTAACCAACGGTGCAATTTTTAAGTAAAAAATAGGTATTAGGTAAACAATAGATAAGTAAAGAGAAAAAAGGAAAATAACAGTGAAAACAACAGTAGCGAGGCTATATAGGGGGCACTAGTACAGAGTCAATGTGCGGGGGCACCGGTTAGTCGGGCTAATCGAGGTAATATGTACATGTAGGTAGAGTTAAAGTGACTATGCATAGATGATAAACAGAGAGTAGCAGCAGGCGTCACTGCGGCGTGACACAATGCAAATAGTCTGGGTAGCCATTTGATTACCTGTTCAGGAGTCTTATGGCTTGGGGGTAAAAGCTGTTAAGAAGCATTTTGGACCTAGACTTGGCGCTCCAGTACCGCTTGCCATGCGGTAGCAGAGAGAACAGTCTATGACTTTGGTGGATGGGGTCATTGACAATTTTTAGGGCCTTCCTCGGACACCGCCTGGTGTAGAGGTCCTGGATGGCAGGCAGCTTAGCTCCAGTGATGTACTGGGCCGTACGCACTACCCTCTGTAGTGCCGAGCAGTTGCTGTACCAGGCAGTGACGCAACCAGTGTTGCAGCTGTAAAACCTTTTGAGGATCTGAGGACCCATGCCAAATCTTTTCAGACTCCTGAGGGGAAATAGGAGAAGGTTAATGGGAAGGTGGTGCCCTGTGTGAGTTTGTTTGTGGACAAATGAGCTCTGTAGAAAACACTGGCCTCCTGTGGCAGCCCAGATGAGCCATCCCACATCTCAGTTCAGCTGCTCAGACAGGGCAGCAATACAGTACAAATACATGTAGGCTACGATCCAGTAAATAGCATACAAATGGTTTATAACTGAAATATCTCTGATTAGAGTTACACATTGGCTTGTTTGACATTCTGTAACTCTCTATGTTCATCTCTCTCTGAGTGCTCACCATGCGCAAGGAATAGGACAGGACAGAAATGTGAGCTATTCATGTGAGAATCTCTCTTGAGGAAGTACAGTAATTTACCATGAGAAACTGTTTCTTAGCCTGCGTTTACACAGGCAGCCCAATTCTGATATTTTTTTCATGAATTGGTCTTTTGACCAATCAGGTCAGCTCTGAAAAAGATCTGATGTGAAAAGGTCTGATGTGATTGGTAAAAAAAAATTGGGCTGCCTGTGTAAACGCAGTCATATTGACCCTCATTATAAACCATTAGAAAGACTGTGAGGTTAATTACCTTTAATGAGGCAACTCTTAACGAGGCAGCTCTTAACGAGGTAGTAAGTGGACAGTTTGATCCTGAGCAGCACATATGGCCTTTATGGGTCTTATGATCCACCCGTTAACCATTGGAGGGTGATTGAGGGTGATTCAGGCAGGGTATGTTTCTGATTTAAAAAATAAGTAGTATTGTGCAGCCCTCACCAAACGATACATTCTGGTGAAGGGAAAGGGTCTATGGGTAGAAATGGAAAGTGTCAAAAATCAGAAACAGACCCAGATTAGATGGGAAGGATGAAAACCAGCAGTGCTGCAAACCTCAAGGTTTGAATAGCCCTGGGCTAGGGGAAGGGTGCTAATGGTAAAAATGGAATGTGTTCTTGAGTGGGGGATCTGAAGTCAGCATTGTTGTAGAATTGGAATGTGGCCCGGTGTGGGGGATCTGAAGTCAGGAATTCAGCTCCACAGACTTCTGACTGACCTACGACCCTTATCAGCTAATCCTATTAAGAGCTGCCAACTCGGCTCCACTCGGACCGCATAAGACAAGGGGTGTACCCACGGCCTAACACCAGTGTGTGGGTGTGCATGTGTGAGGGGGGGTCAAGCCAGAAAACTATTCTGAGAGTATTAGACTGTAAATGTGTGTGTGTGTGTGTGTGTGTGTGTGTGTGTGTGTGTGTGAGAGAGAGTGCAACCCAGGTCTCAGAGCATTTTGTATTATTCTGTATGTAAATCCGAGACGCTCAATTTAGTATGACATGTTACGTTTCGTATGATATGTATTCATTTGTGGATGTCCATCTCCCATTTTGTATGATATGTCACGAATTACAATTCATGTTATATGTTAAAAATTTGAAAAACGTACAATATGTTACAAATTTGTAAACTTACAATATGTTACAAATTTGAAAAACATATGATATGTTACGAATTCTAGCTAGATGGATAACATTAGCTCGGCTAGGGTTAGGAGTTAGGGTTAAGTTTAGGAGTTAGCTAAAAGGGTTAAGGATAGGGGAAGGGTTAGCTAAAAATGTTAAGGATAGGGGAAGGGTTAGCTAAAAGGGTTAAGGATAGGGGAAGGGTTAGCTAAAAGGGTTAAGGATAGGGGAAGGGTTAGCTAAAAGGGTTAAGGATAGGGGATGGGTTAGCTAAAAGTGTTAAGCATAGGGGAAGGGTTAGCTAAAAGAGTTAAGGTTAGGGGAAGGGTTAGCTAAAAGGGTTAAGGTTAGGGGAAGGGTTAGCTAAAAGGGTTAAGGATAGGGGAAGGGTTAGCTAAAAGGGTTAAGGATAGGGGAAGGGTTAGCTAAAAGGGTTAAGGATAGGGGAAGGGTTAGCTACAAGGGTTAAGGATAGGGGAAGTGTTAGCTAAAAGTGTTAAGGATAGGGGAAGGGTAAGCTAAAGGGTTAAGGATAGTGGAAGGGTTAGCTAAAGGGTTAAGGATAGAGTTATGATTTGGTTTGGGGAAGGGTTAGCTAAAAGGGTTAAGGATAGGGGAAGGGTTAGCTAAAAGGGTTAAGGTTAGGGGAAGGGTTAGCTAAAAGTGTTAAGGATAGGGGAAGGGTTAAGGATAGGGGAAGGGTTAGCTAAAAGTGTTAAGGATAGGGGAAGGGTTAGCTAAAAGGGTTAAGGATAGAGTTATGGTTTGGTTTGGGGAAGGGTTAGCTACAAGGGTTAAGGATAGAGTTATGATTTGGTTTGGGGAAGGGTTAGCTAAAAGGGTTAAGGATAGGGGAAGGGTTAGCTAAAAGGGTTAAGGATAGGGGAAGGGTTAGCTAAAAGGGTTAAGGATAGAGTTATGGTTTGGTTTGGGGAAGGGTTAGCTAAAAAGGTTAAGGATAGGGGAAGGGTTAGCTAAAAGGGTTAAGTTTAGGGGAAGGGTTAAGGATAGGGGAAGGGTTAGCTAAAGGGTTAAGGATAGGGGAAGGGTTAGCTAAAAGGTTTAAGGATAGAGTTATGGTTTGGTTTGGGGAAGGGTTAGCTAACATGGTAAATAGCTGCAAAGTAGCAAGTACTTGAAAAGTGCTAATTAGTTCAAATGTTGTCCATGATGCGTTGCTAGACATTCACGTTATACTCCAGACCAACCACCCTACTTTAATTTTTTCCTTAAGTAACCATCTGTTTCATGTAACCATACCAAACGTAACATATAATACTAATTTGAGTACCCCGGAATTACATGTACTATGTTACGTTTAGTATATGAGACCAGGATGATGTGTGTGTGTCACTTTGGAATGGAGTATTAGGTAGAACAGAGCCCGGTGGGCGGGGAGTTTTAGGGAGAGTGGTGCACGACTTTAAAAAGAAGAGTCCTAGCACCTAACCTAACCAGACTATGCTACCAGGCTGGATGAGATTGGACTGGATTGGTCTAGGCTGTACCAAGTGGGAATAAGAGGCAGAGACTGGGGCAGACTGGACTGAACCTGGCTTAATTGAACAAGGCTGAGTGGGTAAAAGAAGCATAGACTGTGTCAGAGGGAGCAGACAGCAGGCATGGCTAAGTGGGAACCCTCCACCAGCCCTGTCTTCCAACCACCGCACTGGATGGTGAGACGGAGAGAGGGGAGAGAAAAAAGGGGACTATGAAAAGAAAGAGACATGGATAAGGGAAAGAGAATGAAAGTGGGTTAGTGAGAGACGGTGAGCGTGTTATGAAGAGTGTGTTAGGGAGAGAGGGAAGGTGTGTGAGTGTGAGCTATGGTGAGAGAGTGAGAGAACTATGTGAACCTCCTGAATCATCTGTGCCTCCTTTTGTGTGTTTTGTTCCTTATGTTGAGTAAAAGAAGGAGGTTTATATAATGCCTTGGACAATGCGGTGGATATAACCCTGGCGTCCTTCTAACCTTGTCTGTTTCTCTTGCCTCAAAAGTAACTCTCTCTCTCTCTCTCTCTCTCTCTCTTTCTCTCTCTGCAGCAAATCCAGTTTGCTGATCAGAAGCAGGAGTTTAACAAACGTCTCACTAAGACCGGTCGTCGCTCCCTGTCCCGCTCCCTCTCCCATTCCTCCACAGACAGCTACAGCTCAGGTATCCACACATGCACCCACTGCTTTTAACCCTTCTTCAGCATGGTGTGTTTTGTCTCTGTGTACAGCCGACCCATGTAGCTGGTTGTGGTCACAGCATCTGGGGAACAGAGGGCTGGTTACATATAGATTAGTCCAAGGCATATAGATTAGTCCAAGGCATAAAGTCTTCAGAGGAATTACCATTTTTCATTTACTCCTAATCTGTCTGGTGGGGGGGGGGGGGGTAATCCAGACTGTACGTAGCATGTAGTTAAACCTCAGACCTGAAATATCACACAGCTGTTAACTTTTGACTATTTGGTCAAATGAGAGCTTTCGTGAGGCCTAGATGATTTATCTCGTTCATACTGTTTCATTGTGCCTGATGTTGATTACTCTATCACCCCCTTACCTCCCCTCACACACAAACCCTTAGCTGCGTCGTACACAGACAGTTCAGAGGATGAGATGTCTCCTAGAGACAGGCAGCAGAGGAGCTCTAAGGGACATCAAGACTTCTGCATCAAGAACATCAAACAGGCCGACTTTGGACGCAGGGAGATCGAGATTGCTGAACAAGGTGAGAGGGAATGGAGGATGGAATGGAGGGTGTGGTGTGTGTGTGTGTGTGTGTGCGTGCGTGGGAAAGAGTAAGGTAAGAAAGAGGTTGGAAACAATACTCAAGGTCTGTCAGGTTCTCTCCCTCTTTCTCTCTGTCTCTCACTCTCTCTTTCCCCCATTCCTCCTTCTCCCTTCTCTGTCTTTGTAGAGATGCCAGCTCTGATGGCCCTGAGAAAGAGATCAGGGGGCGAAAAGCCGCTGGTTGGTGCTAAAGTAGTGGGCTGCACTCACATCACCGCTCAGACCGCTGTGAGTATGCATGCACGCACACACACACATGTACACACAAACAGACACTGAATCACGCACATACACACACATACACAAACTGAATTGGACTGCGTGTGTGTGTATACATGTGCATACCTGTAGGTCTTGATGGAGACTCTGTCTGCGTTGGGGGCTCAGTGTCGCTGGGCAGCCTGTAACATCTACTCCACCCAGAATGCTGTGGCTGCAGCTCTTGCTGAGGGAGGTGAGAGACACACAGTATTTCTCTCTCTCTCTCTCTCTCTCAAATCAATTCAATTCAAGGGGCTTTATTGGAATGGGAAACATGTGTTAACATTGCCAAAGCAAGTGAGGTAGATGATATACAAAAGTGAAATAAACAATAAAAATTAACAGTACACATTACACATACAGAAGTTTCAAAACAATAAAGACATTAAAAATGTCATATTTTATATATGTATATATATATATACAGTGTTGTAACAATGTACAACTGGTTAAAGTACACAAGGGAAAATAAATAAGCATAACTATGAGTTGTATTTACAATGGTGTTTGTTCTTCACTCTCTCTCTCTCTCTCTCTCTCTCTCTCTCTCTCTCTCTCTCTCTCTCTGTCCTCTCTCTCTCTGTTTTCTCTCTTTCTCTCTCTCTCTCTCTCTCATATTATCTCTCTCTCTCTCTGTCTTCTCTCTATCTTCTCTCTCTCTCTCTCTCTCTCTCTCTCTCTCTCTCTCTCTCTCTCTGTCCTCTCTCTCTCATATTCTCTCTCTGTCCTCTCTCTCTCATATTCTCTCTCTCTCTATCTCCTCTATTTCTCTCTCTCTCTCTCTCTCTCTCTCATATTCTCTCTCTCTCTCTGTCTTCTCTCTCTCTCGTCTCTCTTTCTCTCTCCTCTCTCTCTCTCTCGCTCATATTCTCTCTCTCTCATATTCTCTCTCTCTCTCTCTCTCATATTCTCTCTCTCTGTCTTCTCTCTCTCTATATGTCTTCTCTCTCTGTCTTCTCTCTCTCTCATATTCTCTCACATATTCTCTCTCTCTCATATTCTCTCACATATTCTCTCTCTCTCTGTCTTCTCTCTCTCTCTCATATTATCTCTCTGTCTCTCTCAGGCTTCTCTGTGTTTGCATGGAAGGGGGAGTCGGAGGATGACTTCTGGTGGTGTATTGACCGCTGTGTCAGCCTGGAGGCCTGGCAGCCCAATATGGTACAGTACAGTATAGGCCTACCTACCTGTCTCTCTCTTAATGTGGTACAGTACAGGCCTAGCTCTCACATTAGACAGCTATGATCCGGATGGATACAGTCATGGGTGGATTCTGTTTTTCTCAGATCCTGGATGACGGGGGAGACCTGACCCACTGGATCTTTAAGAAATACCCCAACATGTTCAAGATGATCAAGGGAATCGTGGAAGAGAGTGTCACAGGGGTTCACAGGTGGGATTGGAGCACACGTGTCACTGATTGTTGTGAAATACCTTTTAGATTAGAAGACACTCTTATCTAAAACAATGAATATTTCAGGTATGATAAGCCTATTGTTTGCCTTAGTCATTACAACTTGTGTGACTCATGTGAGTCACATGTGTGAATAAGGACAGCTCATTAAAGCATGTGGCAATATAAATTGAATGAAAGAAGCTAACACTTGTGACATCATTATACTGGTATACTTTGTCTGTGTCCCAATTTACACAATATTCCCTTAAGGGCCCTGGTCAAAAGTAGTGCGCTACATAGTTAAAAGGGGACATTTAGGACACAGCCTATGTGTAGTGCTGAGGTAGCAGTGTTCCCCTTCTTCCGAAGGCTGTACCAGCTGTCCAAGGCAGGGAGACTGTGTGTCCCTGCTATGAACGTCAATGACTCCATTACTAAGCAGAAGTTTGACAACCTCTACTGCTGCAGGGAGTCCATACTGGATGGGTACGTATATGAAAACACACAGTCGCAGAATCAACATGCGTGTTTGTGTGTGTGACCTTAGAACTTTTGAGTGTGTAACCTTTGGCCTCCCATCCCTCCCCCAGATTGAAACGCTCTACAGATGTGATGTTTGGGGGAAAGCAGGTGGTGGTGTGTGGCTATGGAGAGGTCAGTATTTTATTAGCACCTATTAACTTCTTGCGTCGAGCCATCCCGGATCCGGGATCGTGACTACAGCCTCAAGCCCATTACCATAACGCAACGTTAACTATTCATGAAAATCGCAAATGAAATGAAATCAATATGCTAGCTCTCAAGCTTAGCCTTTTGTTAACAACACTGTCATCTCAGATTTTCAAAATATGCTTCTCAACCATAGCAAAACAAGCATTTGTGTAACTGTATTGATAGCTAGCGTAGCATTTAGCGCAGCATTTAGCGTTAGCATTCAGCAGGCAACATTTTCACAAAAACCAGAAAAGCATTAAAATAAAATCATTTACCTTTGAAGAACTTCGGATGTTTTCAATGAGGAGACTCTCAGTTAGATAGCAAAGTTTTTCCTGAAATATTATTTGTTTAGGACAAATCGCTCCGTTTTCTGCGTCACGTTTAGCTACGAAAAAAACCTGTATCCAGGATTGTGTAAATCTATTCGAAAGCTCATTAAATCAAATCAAATCAAATGTATTTATATAGCCCTTCGTACATTACATTTACATTTAAGTCATTTAGCAGACGCTCTTATCCAGAGCGACTTACAAATTGGTGCGTTCACAGCTGATATCTCAAAGTGCTGTACAGAAACCCAGCCTAAAACCCCAAACAGCAAGCAATGCAGGTGTAGAAGCACGGTGGCTAGGAAAAACTCCCTAGAAAGGCCAAAACCTAGGAAGAAACCTAGAGAGGAACCAGGCTATGTGGGGTGGCCAGTCCTCTTCTGGCTGTGCCGGGTGGAAATTATAATAGAACATGGCCAAGATGTTCAAATGTTCATAAATGACCAGCATGGTCGAATAATAATAAGGCAGAACAGTTGAAACTGGAGCAGCAGCACAGTCAGGTGGACTGGGGACAGCAAGGAGTCATCATGTCAGGTAGTCCTGGGGCACGGTCCTAGGGCTCAGGTCCTCCGAGAGAGAGAAAGAAAGAGAGAATTAGAGAGAGCATATGTGGGATGGCCAGTCCTCTTCTGGCTGTGCCGGGTGGAGATTATAACAGAACATGGCCAAGATGTTCAAATGTTCATAAATGACCAGCATGGTCGAATAATAGTAAGGCAGAACAGTTGAAACTGGAGCAGCAGCATGGCCAGGTGGACTGGGGACAGCAAGGAGTCATCATGTCAGGTAGTCCTGGGACATGGTCCTAGGGCTCAGGTCAGTTGAAACTGAAGCAGCAGCATGGCCAGGTGGACTGGGGACAGCAAGGAGTCATCATGTCAGGTAGTCCTGGGGCATGGTCCTAGGGCTCAGGTCCTCCGAGAGAGAGAAAGAAAGAGAGAAGGAGAGAATTAGAGAACGCACACTTAGATTCACACAGGACACCGAATAGGACAGGAGAAGTACTCCAGATATAACAAACTGACCCTAGCCCCCCGACACATAAACTACTGCAGCATAAATACTGGAGGCTGAGACAGGAGGGGTCAGGAGACACTGTGGCCCCATCCGAGGACACCCCCGGACAGGGCCAAACAGGAAGGATATAACCCCACCCACTTTGCCAAAGCACAGCCCCCACACCACTAGAGGGATATCTTCAACCACCAACTTACCATCCTGAGACAAGGCTGAGTATAGCCCACAAAGATCTCCACCACGGCACAACCCAAGGGGGGGGCGCCAACCCAGACAGGATGACCACAACAGTGAATCAACCCACTCAGGTGACGCACCCCCTCCAGGGACGGCATGAGAGAGCCCCAGTAAGCCAGTGACTCAGCCCCTGTAATGGGGTTAGCATAACGCAACGTTAACTATTCATGAAAATCGCAAATGAAATGAAATAAATCTATTTGCTCTCAAGCTTAGCCTTTTGTTAACAACACTGTCATCTCAGATTTTCAAAATATGCTTTTGAACCATAGCTAAACAAGCATTTGTGTAACAGTATTGTAGCGACCCGCACAGACAGCTGTGTGTTATGTGCTAGGCTAGGAGGTGGTTGTGTTGTACTGACCAGTACCCGGTGTTCGCGGGGTCCGACATGTCAATCAACCTGCTATCTGCCAATCACGGGAATGCCTGGAATGTTCTGATGCCGGGCATCCTGGTGGTTGGCGGAGTGGCGTGGAGGGGGGTTGGGCATTGGAAGTTAAGACCAGGTTCAGCCTTTGTTCTCTCTCTCTCTTACGTCTGGGCTTCACAAGAGAAGGTCACGATTGGCTTGTGGGTTATCTGTCATCTATTTGGCGTGTGCTACGGCCCAAACAGTAGCCTGTGTAAAGTTGGTTCAATAAACCGTCAATTAAACTCAAGCCTCTGTCTGGACAATTGTTCATTTATGATCTAGTCAGGTCATTACATTGGTGTCAGAAGTAAAAACGTTGATACAAGTTAGCCAGCTAGCTAGCTGACTTATGTGGCTAGCTACCGTAGGTGAGAAACGGGGATTGAAAATGCTTGAGGGAATCCGAAAGTGAAGGTGGAGGTAGGGGACGATTATGGCCAAGGAGGTGCGTGTGAATGGACGTCGGGGTTCTGTCTGAGGAGATCGCCAGGGCGTCAGAGCGCAGAGGCCGCTTGAGGGAGGACGTTAGAGTGATGGCCGCTGAAATATGAGTGCTTCGTCGAGTGTATTTCGCGCGGATTCTGGTGGGCGGACCGAAGTGGCGACGCGACGCGGCGTGACGAGGAATCTGGGGCTCAGGATGTAAACAAACATGGCGGCGCCCAGTTCCCGGCTGCGTCCGTATCTGTTAAGACCCCGAAGTATTCCGGTAAGGCGGATTGGGAAGCTTTTCATGCTCAGTTTGAACTGTTAGCTCATTTTAGGGGTGGTCGGATGAAGAAAGGGCACTGCAGTTGGCTTTATGCCTCACGGATGAAGCTCTGGCCTGTTTGATATTGATTAGCCCCGAGGACAGGCATGATTATGGTGCTCTAGTGGGAGCACTGAGGAGGCGCTATGGACAGTGTGTACAGCCCGGGCTACTGCGCTCCGAACTGAGGAATAGACGCAGGCAGCCTGGAGAGCCTCTACGGGTGCTAGCTAATGACATTGAGAGCCTCTCTCGGCGGGCATATGCTCACATGCCCCCTCCGTGCAGAGCGAGCTAGCACGGGACCAGTTCATACAGGCGCTCTCCCCTACGGAGCTGCGCATACAGACCCAGCTGGCTCATCCTGAGTCATTGCAGACAGCCTTGGAGATGGCTTTGGAGAGGGAGCTGGTGTGGGCTGGGGCTTCAGCTGGGGCTTTGGTGGGGGTGCAGGGAGACACACCCTCTGTGCGAGCTGGGGGCAGAGCAGCCCGGAGCCGGAAAAGCCTGCTTGGGTGGCCGAAATGACAGAACTCATTCGGGCTGTGTCGCTACAGGCGGCACGAAACACAAGCCCTGGTCCCAGGGTCTGCTGGGGTTGTGGCCAGCCAGGCCATCTGCGCCGAGATTGCCCCATGTTCCCCAGAGCTCAGGGAAACGGCTCGGGGTCCGCATAGACCGGGTAGTGCGGACCCCTGGCTTTCTATCCCAACCACCATCATCTTCAGGAGGAGCCCACCGGCACAGACAGGGAAGCAAGGCTCCACTTCCCCCAGAAGCAGACGAGGGCAAGCGGATGGAGCCTGTTGTTGTGGTGGGCCGGACCTGTGTTGGGGACTTTTGTCATGTCCCTGTCACTGTGGAGGGGTGCCCTGCTCCGCCCTGGTGGACACTGGGTCCACAGTAACCCTGGTGAGGCCAGATATTGTGCCAGGTTGGACTCAGTGTGAGCCTACAACTGTGCAGCTCCGCACAGTCACAGGTGAGCTGGCACCCATGAAAGGGAAGGGAATAATGACTCTGACAGTAGGGGGCAGGACTGTGCGTCATCCTGTGTGGGTGGCGGCTGTGCAGGACCCTTGTATCCTGGGGTTGGACTTTCTTAGGAGCACAGGCTGCCAGTTAGACCTAAATAGGGGCACACTGAGCTTCCAGGGAGGGACGGAAGTCACCATGGCCCCCCTAATGTCACATTCACTCAACCCAACAAACCCTTTACTCCAACAGTTAAAGCAGCAGAGACTCATGGCTGCGCCCCTCCCCACAGCTGTGTGTGACTTTTCCCCAGTCCCCCTGTCACCTACGGCGGTGTGTTACATTCCCCCAGCTACCTCCATGACACAGCCCTCTGTGAGCCCGGGCCGCACCCCCAGCCCAGCTACCGCAGATGGGAGAGGAGAGGACACTGTCTGCAGTGAGGGAGATATGGGGGAGGAACTGTGTTGGTCTTGACCCCGAGCAGCAGGAACGGTTGTGGCGGTTGCTGTTTGAATTCAGGAGACAGCTTTGCGTTGAGTGAGGAAGAGGTGGGTCAGACCCATCTGGTGCAGCATGAGATCGACACAGGTGATGCTCGACCCATCAAGATGCGTCCCCGCCGTATCCCGCTGGCACGCCAGGAGGCGGCAGACAAGGCTGTGTTGGAGATGCAGCGGGCAGACTTCATTGAGCCCTCAGACAGCCCCTGGGCGGCGCCAGTCGTCATGGTTCCGAAGAAGGGGGGCAAGCTGAGGTTCTGTGCGGACTACAGGCGGCTGAATGAGGTAACCAGGAAGGACTCATACCCCATACCACGTATCGATGAGTCGCTGGACCTGGTTAGGGGTCCTCCTGGTTCTCCTCACTAGACCTCCGCAGCGGCTACTGGCAGGTGCCCCTCTCCCCAGAGGCCAGAGCCAAAACTGCGTTCTCCACTAACAGAGGACACTGGCAGTTCAAGGTCCTGTGCTTTGGCCTGTGCAACGCTCCAGCTACTTTTGAGCGTTTGATGGACAGGGTGCTGGATGGCATCCCCCGACAGCAGTGTCTGGTATACCTCGATGACATCCTGGCCCATGGCAGCTCCTTCCAGTCAGCCCTGGGGGCGCTACGGCGTGTGCTGGAGAGGGTGGCTGCCGCAGGTCTGAAGCTCCACCCCGAGAAGTGCCACTTCATGAGGAGAGAGGTGTCCTTCTTGGGCCACCGAGTGGGGAAGGAGGGGATCAGCACCATGGAGGACAAGGTAGGGGCTGTCAGAGACTGGCCCACCCCCACCAACCAGCGTCAGCTGAAGAGCTTCCTGGGCCTGGCCTCGTACTACAGGAGGTTTGTACGGGGCTTCTCAAGCGTTGCTGCTCCACTGAACCGCCTGCTGCCGAAGGACAAGGCTTTCACTTGGACAGTGGAGTGTGAGGAGGCGTTCAACACCCTCAAACGTGCACTGATCGAGGCCCCCGTGCTCGCCCCCCCTGACCTCACCTTGCCCTTTATCCTGGACACAGACGCGAGCAATGTGGGCATGGGTGGGGTGCTGGCCCAGGTGGGGCCAGAGGGGGAGAGAGTGGTGGCGTAGCAAGACATTTGACAAACATGAGCGCCGCTACTGTGTCACCCGGCGGGAGCTCTTGGCTGTTGTGGCTTCCGTCAAACACTTCAAGTACTACCTGGGTGGTCTGCCCTTTACTGTAAGGACTGACCACTCTGCTCTCCAGTGGCTCATGTCTTTCAGAGAGCCAGAGGGGCAGGTGGCACGCTGGTTGGAGGAGCTTCAGCCGTATGACTTCACGGTGGTGCACAGGGCAGGGGCACGCCACTCCAACGCCGGCCATGTCCCGTCGGCCCTGTACTGCAGACGGCTGCCGCCACTGTGAACGGAGAGAGGGACGGGAGAGAGAGCTGCGGGCAGAGGAGGGTGTCTGTGCCACAGTGTGTCGGGCGAGCGGGCCTGTCTGCTGTGAGCTGCAGACTGTCGACGTGGCTGAATGGCGGCAGCAGCAGGGACGGGACACAGACCTACAGCCAGTGCTACAGTGGGTAGAGGCGCAGGTGAGGCCACCATGGGAAGAGGTGACAGCGCTCTCACTCGCGACCAAAGGGTTGTGGTCGAAGTTTGAGAGACTGCGGCTGGCTGATGGCGTGCTACAGCGGGCATGGAAGGAGTCAGCTACGGGAGAGGAGAGGTGGCAGGTGGTGGTCCCAAAAGCATTGCGGGAGGCTGTGCTCCAGAGTACTCATGGGGGGTGGGGACTGGACACTTTGGGGTCACAAAAACACTGCGCCGTCTCCGTCAGGGCTTCTACTGGGGGCAGCACAAGAGGGATGTGGAGGACTTTTGTCGCCGCTGTGACAACTGCACAGCGAGAAAGGGCCCCCAGGCCGCTCTCATGCTCAGCTCCAACAGTTCCCAGTGGGGGCTCCCATGGAGAGGGTGGGAGTGGATGTAGTTGGACCGTTCCCCACCACAGACAGTGAAACCGCTGGGTGCTCACGGCCATGGACTATTTCACAAAATGGCCCGAGGCCTATGCTCTGCCTGACCAGGAGGCAGAGACCATCGTCGACGCCCTGACAGCGGGGATGTTCAGCAGGTTTGGAGCTGCAGAGTCCATCCACAGCGACCAAGGCAGAAACTTTGAGTCCCGTGTGTTCGCCACCATGTGTGAGAGGCTGGGTATGCACAAGACCCGCACTACTCCTCTCCATCCTCAAAGTGATGGCCTTGTGGAGCGCTTCAACAAAACGCTTGGACAGCAGCTGGCCATCGTCTCTTCCAAACACCAGCGTGACTGGGACAAGCACCTGCCTATGGTCCTCATGGCATGCCGCTCCGCCGTCCAAGACTCCACCTCCTGCACGCCTGCCCTCCTCATGCTGGGGAGAGAGATCCGCACCCTGCGGAGATGGCGTTTGGTCGGCCCCTGGATAGCCCTCATGTTCCTCCGGGGCCGGAGTATGCCCGGAGACTCAGGACCGCCTGGAGACAGCCCACACCTTCGCCAGAGAGCAGCTGGTGAATGCAGGTGTGAGGCAGAAAAGGAACTATGACGTGCACACCCGGGAAGGCACTTTGTGGCTGGGGAGCTGGTCTGGGTCTACAGCCCCTAAGGAAAAAAGGCAGATGCCCCAAGTTGGACAGTCACTGGGTGGGACCCTGCAGTGTCCTGGAGAGGGTAGGGGAGGTTGTGTACCGGGTGCAGCTTCCTCCCAGGGGAGAAAGGTGGCACTGCACCGGGACAGGTTAGCCCCATACAGAGGGGCCTCTTCTCCCCAAACCCCAGGAACCCCCACAATTCCCCTCTCTGGCAATGACATTCTCCAGGCACCCACCCTCAGGTGCCGCAGACAAGGCTCCAGACAGCCCACTCCCCTGTCTCCCCCTGTGTCACCGCGTGGTTCCCCAGAACCACGGACTGTATTACCCCCGCTCCCGCTTCCTTGTCCCCCATATCCCTGCCTTCATCCCCTGGTTCCCAGAGGGGCACTCTGCGACCATCACGGCCACGCAGGCAAAGGAGACCTCCGGGTCGCTTCAGAGACTTTGTTTGTTCCCTCGGGGACGAGGGACTTTGTGGTGGGGGGCTGTGTAGCGACCCGCACAGACAGCTGTGTGTTATGTGCTAGGCTAGGAGGTGGTTGTGTTGTACTGACCAGTACCCGGTGTTCGCGGGTCCGACATGTCAATCAACCTGCTATCTGCCAATCACGGGAATGCCTGGAATGTTCTGATGCCGGGCATCCTGGTGGTTGGCGGAGTGGCGTGGAGGGGGGTTGGGCATTGGAAGTTAAGACCAGGTTCAGCCTTTGTTCTCTCTCTCTCTTACGTCTGGGCTTCACAAGAGAAGGTCACGATTGGCTTGTGGGTTATCTGTCATCTATTTGGCGTGTGCTACGGCCCAAACAGTAGCCTGTGTAAAGTTGGTTCAATAAACCGTCAATTCGCAAACTCAAGCCTCTGTCTGGACAATTGTTCATTTATGATCTAGTCAGGTCATTACAGTATTGATAGCCTAGCATAGGATTCTGCCTGGCATTCAGCATGCAACATTTTCACAAAAACCAGAAAAGCATTCAAATAAAATCATTTACCTTTGAAGAACTTCAGATGTTTTCAATGAGGAGACTCTCAGTTAGATAGCAAATGTTCAGTTTTTACAAAAAGATTATTTGTGTTGACAAATCGCTCCGTTTTCTTCATCACGTTTGGGTAAGAAAAAACCCGAAAATTAAATGAACTTTTTTCCAAATTAACTCCATAATATCGACAGAAACATGGCAAACAATGTTTAGAATCAATCCTCAAGGTGTTTTTCACATATCTATCGATGATAAATCCTTCGTGGCAGTTGACTTTCTCTGAAGAAATGGAACGCGCATGGACCTAGAGATTACGCAATAATTTCGACACAGGACACCGGGCGGACACCTGGTAAATGTAGTCTCTTATGGTCAATCTTCCAATGATATGCCTACAAATACGTCACAATGCTGCAGACACCTTGGAGAAACGACAGAAAGGGCAGGCTCATTCCTGGCGCATTCACAGCCATATAAGGAGACATTGGAACACAGCGCCTTCAGAATCTGGGGCATTTCCTGTATGAAACTTCATCGTGGTTTCGCCTGTAGCATTAGTTCTGGGGCACTCACAGATAATATCTTTGCAGTTTTGGAAACGTCAGAGTTTTTTCTTTCCAAAGCTGTCAATTACATGCATAGTCGAGCATCTTTTCGTGACAAAATATCTTCTTTAAAACGGGAACGTTTTTTATCCAAAAATTAAAAGAGCGCCCCTATCTCGAAGAAGTTAAACACCGAGGTGTAAAGTGTTCTCTCTATGTATTTATTCCATCTGTGTGGACGTATGTTTTCCCTCCCCTCTCTCCCTCTGGCCAGGTTGGTAAAGGTTGCTCTGCCGCTCTGAAGGCCATGGGCTCAGTAGTGTATGTCACGGAGGTGGACCCCATATGTGCCCTGCAGGCCTGGTATGTGTGTGTGTGTGTGTGTGTGTGTGTGTGTGTGTGTGTGTGTGTGTGTGTGTGTGTGTGTGTGTGTGTGTGTGTAGACATGTACTGTAGGTGACAGAAGCAGGTCTTGAACTATTTGTGTATACCTCTCCCTGCCCCAGCATGGATGGCTTCAGACTGGTCAAGCTCAATGAGGTCATCAGACAGGTGGACCTGGTCATCACCTGCACAGGTAAGACATGATGTCATCACCCACAGAGGTTATGTGAATGGTCCAGTAGAGAGACTGTAGGCTGAGAAAGCCTTTACTCTCACACACTACAGCTCTGAAGAGTTAGCTATATAATTACATTTACATTCCTTTTAATGCCAAACATGTACCTGTAAATGTATACTCTCAAGTAGGAGTGTTTCTCAGGTTACCAACCCTCTCAGTGGTCCTGTAATGTGACTGTGACAAGTTATAACAGGCAATGATAGGTTATGACCAGTGGTTAAATTGAGCTGGAGCTTCCCGGAACTGGTCAAAGGGAGAGCCAGAACCTTACTGGTTCAAAGTAAATAAAAAGAAGAATTAAACATTTGATAAAAGGACACTGAACTGGAATCAGGGTTTAGCCTTATACCTTATGTATGCAATGCAACAATGCAACAATGCTAAGCAACTTGGCGATTCTGCGAGTTATGAATTGACTGCATTGCAATGCCATTTTGCATAGCTACTTGTAGTTCTTCCATGCCTACGTAGGGTATAAATCAGGCTGTAGAGGTTAGGGTTAGGGTTGAGGCTCCGGTTAGGGTAGAACTGAATGTGGACATGAACCTAGGGTTGGGGTTATGGTTAGGGTTCAGAAACTAGCCCTAACCCTAACACCATCTCCAACCCTAATCCTAACCCCTAAATAATAACTTAGAATAAGCTATTTAAGCTTTTTGTTACCTTTATTTTACCAGACAGGTCAATAAGAACTCATTCTTATTTACAATGAAGGCTAGCTATGTTATGATAGGCTATGGTAGTTTATGGTAGGCTATGATAGGTTATAACAGGCTATGACAGTATATGACTGACTATGAAAGCCTCAGTGTTTGTCTTCAGGCAACAAGAATGTGGTAGCAAGAGAGTACCTGGACAGGATGAAGAACGGCTGCATCGTCTGTAACATGGGACACTCCAACACTGAGATAGACGTGGTGAGACGTATGTGCGTGTGTGTGTGTGTGTGTGTGTACAAATGTAGGATCTTGATATGATCACTCTTGTTGCTGAGGATTCTAAACTTTGTAATTTCCTATTTTAAATAGCAGATTTAATTTGCCCCTAAGGAAAATGTATCAACCCCTACAAAAATGTAAATGAATTATAATCCATATAATAATTCACATTTCCTGTTGATGCAGGATACTTTTCCTGCTGTAGAAAACAGGCTCAAATGAACATCCTACATCTGTATGTGTCTGCATTTATGTCTGTGTGTGTTTGAGGTTGATAGACTGTTTCTCCTCTGTAAGGTGAGTCTGCGGACCCCAGAGTTGACCTGGGAGAAAGTGAGATCACAGGTGGACCATGTCATCTGGCCCGATGGCAAGAGAATAATCTTACTGGCTGAAGTGAGTGTCTGTGTGTGTGTATGCTTGTTGCCTGAGTGTGTGTCAGGTGTGTGATCACTGGTATGTGTATGTGTGTGTTTTCTCAGGGTCGTCTGTTGAATCTGAGCTGCTCCACAGTGCCCACCTTCGTCCTCTCCATCACCGCCACCACACAGGTCTGTCTGTTTCACACACAGCAGGGGAACTCATGGTCGCAGCAAACACACAAGCTGTACTGCTGTTTTGTGGAGTGCTACATGTATGCATTATGAAAAGGGACAGGCCTTTGTATCCACAGTCTCTTTGTAATTGAAATGTTTTCTATGTATACTATTTCTATAACGTAACGTAATGCACTCAGGCCCTGGCTCTGATAGAGCTTTACAACGCCCCAGAGGGACGATATAAACAAGACGTCTACCTTCTGCCCAAAAAGATGGGTAAGACACACCACCTCACCTACCTAGTGCCTTGTTAAATAGGTTTTGACAGGGTCGACTGTGACTGTGTGTGTGTGTGGTTGTGTGTGTGTTTTCAGATGAGTTTGTGGCCAGTCTCCACCTGCCAACGTTTGATGCCCACCTCACAGAGCTGACGGATGAGCAGGGTAAATACCTGGGCCTCAGCAAGACCGGACCCTTTAAACCGAACTACTACAGGTGGGGAAACTCTCACACACATTCACTCACATCTGCATTTGCATACTCTCACGCATATAGTACACATATACACGCTAAAATCAGGATTGGACATAAACAGTAAAGTAATTTGGTGTTACAGTATGTTCCTGTAAGTGACAGTGAGTGTGTTCATTGCAGATACTAATCTATGGTAGTGAAGACCAAAGACGTACCATACCATCCCAAAGACTGGCTCAGAGGGAAGGAGGACCAGGAGACCTGGCTCAGATTTGTGTTTATGGGGGAACTATAGCCCAGCACTGACGGATAACACCACAACCATGATGTCTGACTGACCTTTAACCCCTGTCCTCTGACCTCTGCTGAGCCATCTGACCTCACTGGAGGGCCGTCATTGGTCTGAGAGAATTGATATGCTGAGAAGCTATTTTTTTTATGTACATAAAGTATTATTGTGAACAGAAGCAGAAATGATCATTTCCCACCAGATTCATATCCCAAGGCCAGACTCAGTTGCCGGGTTTGAGTTTTCTATTTTACATGATTTTTATCTGTTGTCTGAAGTGGCGGGGTTTGGAGGAGGTGTATGTTATTTAGCAGAATCTTACAAAAATACCAAGTTGTAACAGAGGAACACAGATTATCTAATAAAAATATAAATACATCTTATTTTCAATCTTTCCAAAGATATCTAAATAATGTTTGAACTTTCTGAATGTAAACAAAGCAGATAAGTAATAACAAATAGGTTCAAGTTGACCAAATGTTACATTTTACCATATTTTTTTCTGAGTCTTTTCCAAAGATAAAGTTGTGACCCAGCTGCTAGTCAGTCTCATTAACTCTGCTCTCCTCAAACAGCGTGTCTGTCTCTGTAGTTCTAACTATGCCCAATAGGTGGTGCAATGAAGCTAGTCAAAGAAGTGTAGCGGCTGTTCTGTGGATGTTTCTGGAGTTTGGTTACTCACACACACACACACACACACTTACAGGATACAGTGGTAGATGGACCTGTGTGTTTGTTTAGGTCTTCCCTCCTGACCTGTAGATAATATGTGGGGTGAGGAGATAGACTGATCCAGAGTCATTACTTTACTGTAAGTGCCCTTCTGGATGGGAGAGGTGATAGCAGGGCCAATGTTATGACCTGTCCTGTCTTACCATACCTCCTGGCCCCTCCTAATGAAATACATAGTTTTTTTTTTACTTTTTGTTTGCTATAACACTGATTTATGTATGACATTAAGGCCATTTCAAGTTTAAATTACCTATAAAAAATAATTGTCTTGTTAAATGAAATATGGCTCAAGTAATTGACTGACAGGGTTGTACACCTATCATGTGCATCAAATCAAAATCAAATCAAATTTTATTTGTCACATACACATGGTTAGCAGATGTTAATGCGAGTGTAGCAAAATGCTTGTGCTTCTAGTTCCGACAATGCAGTAATAACCAACAAGTAATCTAACTAACAATTCCAAAACTACTGTCTTATACACAGTGTAAGGGGATAAAGAATATGTACATAAAGATATATGAATGAGTGATGGTACAGAGCAGCATAGGCAAGATACAGTAGATGGTATCGAGTACAGTATATACACATGAGATGAGTATGTAAACAAAGTGGCATACTTAAAGTGGCTAGTGATACATGTATTACATAGGATGCAGTAGATGATATAGAGTACAGTATATACGTATGCATATGAGATGAATAATGTAGGGTATGTAACATTATATTAGGTAGCATTGTTTAAAGTGGCTAGTGATATATTTTACATCATTTACCATCAATTCCCATTATTAAAGTGGCTGGAGTTGAGTCAGTGTCAGTGTGATGGCAGCAGCCACTCAATGTTAGTGATGGCTGTTTAACAGTCTGATGGCCTTGAGATAGAAGCTGTTTTTCAGTCTCTCGGTCCCAGCTTTGATGCACCTGTACTGACCTCGCCTTCTGGATGATAGCGGGGTGAACAGGCAGTGGCTCGGGTGGTTGTTGTCCTTGATGATCTTTATGGCCTTCCTGTAACATCGGGTGGTGTAGGTGTCCTGGAGGGCAGGTAGTTTGCCCCCGGTGATGCGTTGTGCAGACCTCACTACCCTCTGGAGAGCCTTACGGTTGTGGGCGGAGCAGTTGCGTCTCTTTTTTACCGCCATTTCGAATTAGTAGTGGGTGGAGCGTTAGTTAAACACAACAGTGTGCCTCGGTGATCAGTAGGCCTGGATACCTTCAAAATAGATATTAGAAATTGGTTTAAAAAGAATGCATCATCTGCTGCAACAAGTGCCGCTCAAATTCCACTCGTCCAAGCCACTGCTACGGTTGTTGGCGATCACGGCAAGAGTTCATTTTATTAGTATTATAATGTTTCTTAGGACGAATGAATAATGGATTTCTTTGTGATGGTGTATATTAAATGGATGTATTTCAAAAAAGACGCCCACCCACGTCCCACACTCTTTACAGGTGTAAAAGACTTATGCCGGCAATATGTGGTAAAAATGTAGCCGTTTTTTACATGCAGCATACGGAAATTCTTCTGTGAACTAGAGGCAAATCTTTTGGGATGCTTCCCAATCTACTTAATTACTGTCGGAATTATTCTTGACTTGGTTTGCACATGCAATCAAAGATTTGCATTAGCCTATTATAAAGGATATGTCGATATGAACAGCTAAGAGGAGTGTTGTTAGTAAAATAATTTACATTTCTTTGAAATCTTACTGTATTTCGCCATTTTATGTTGTTAGGCCATGCATACTACAAATATACGGAGCTGTCCATAGTGCTTAAGTTAGAGATCAATGTACCATTAATGAGGAAGCCTACAGATCACCAACAGGCCAAGTCAGCACGTAGAACATGGCCAGGAGTATGTAGGCCTATGTTGTGCCTTTTATTATGTTTTTGGAATGCTCTATAACAATGGGAATTAAAATTCCAACCCCACACGTTGTGTAAATTGTATTTTTACATCTTAATAAAGAAGACTGTTGGCACCTCTCTGAAAATCAAAAACAGGCCCGGCATGGAAATCAAATGCCCTTCCAACTGATTCGTTCTGGCGGGGCCTTCCCAGGAGAAGCTGCAACAATAACTCTTACCATGGCACTCAACAAGTTGGTGTGTGTGCGTGCATGTGGGGGGGCTTTTTGAAGAGCAGTCGGCACATCCACACTCGGTACCCCCACCTCCCACTCCCCCTTTCCATCAGATCTGAGAGTTTGTCTGCTCACTTGGTCCCTAATCAGGTTCTGCCCCTCACTCTGTCTCTCCCCCCTCCACTCTCTCTCCTCTCCATCAGATAATGATCCTTTAGAGCAGATTATTGTTTTACTAAAGTGTGTATGGGCTAATGTTGAAAGTAGAGGTAGTGGGTAAGCTGTGTGACTTCCATTTGAGAGCAGTGCTTTAGAACCCTCAGAGTGTTATACAGTGTTACCTGGACACATCAGGACTCCCCTGGGGTCTCCTTACCTGAGTTTACCTGAGCTCCTCTGTCTGCTCTGCTGCACTCTACTCTGACTCAGAGGGCATGGTTGGATTTCCACCATATTACTTACACCCCTCCTATTTTTTCATATGTGTATATGACATGTGGGTAGGGTTGGGCATCTCTCATCTATGTTTCTCTAGTCTTGGTTATGTATTCGCTGTGGTCATCCCAAGCACCAGGTGGCAGTATTCAGTAGTATATCTGGCCAATGAGATGAGAAAGCTCTCCCTCAGCAGAATTACATAGACGAACCTCAATACATGAGCAAATTGCCTTTTTCTTAAGCATTTATTTTGTTTTTATTCTATATGAAAATCAACAGTGCACACACATGTTTATTCAGTTCAACCACAAAAGCAATCCAAGGCCCAACTAATTGATTTTTAGAACATTGGTGCATGTTTTCCTAGATCGGTGTTCCATGCCTATCATGAGTGTAGATCTCTGGCCGCACAGACCTAAAAATACCCTATGTCCCTGGATTACAGTAATCCTGTGTGTGTGTGTGTGTGCGTGCACTCACTGAGACAGGTCTAGGATAAAGACCTCTGGGTGGAACCCTTCCTCCGAAACCCCAGTGCTTTGTGGTTATTTAAATCAGGCTAAATTGATAGCATCCAGGATGAAGAGGTGGTGATTGTGCAGGTGGTGGTGTGTGTGTGTGTGTTACAATGTGTAACCTGTTATTTTTATCTGTCACCCCCCACACTTCATCTTTCAGACCCCACCTTGCCTTCTTTCTCACCTGCCAACCACCTGTCACTCTGTAGGCTCTATGTTCAGTTGTTACTATACAGTATATTATAATATACAACAATACAATTTAATACATATTTATTAATCCACTTTGAGACAATTTAGAAGGCATCACTAGAGCACCTAAAACCTCCACTTCCTATAGGCCGACATGCAGCATAGAAGTACATTCATTCAGCATTAAGACATGAATACAGTGTGATCAGCTGTACAGTCATTTCCCCTGCACTTCTATGTACTACCATCACTGAGTGGCTGATAATGGGATCCATTTACACTCCAACCCATAATCCACCCTCTTTCTCCCCCTTTCACCCTCTCCCACTCCCAAGTCCATTTATCCTCCTCTTGCCCTGCTTCCATATAACCCATGAGTGGCGGGCGGGGCGGGTTTTAGCACAACACACACGCACACTTCCTACATCCCTATTAACCTCCTCTGGTCTCCCTCCAGGGGTCTGCTTTGGGACACCATATAGGTCAGAGTGTGTGTGTCTCCCCCCTCTCTCTAAACAGCTTTGATCCCCTCCATCATGACTACATGGTCTAATCACCAGCAGCAGCTGTCAGCAGCACACTGTCCATAGACACCAGTTTAACCCTGTGTTAAATTGGACTTACAGTAGTCTTCTCTGTTTAGACTATTTCTATGACAACATAATGCCCTCAGGTGCTGGCTCTGAGCTGTGCAACACCCTAGAGGAACTGTGCGTGTGTGTGAACGAAAAACCTCCCAATTCCATGTTGAACCCGATGAACTGCAGTGTTTTAAAGCTGATTAGTGTGCACAATATTTAGAAAATGGACATCATCAAGACCTACTTCCCTCCTCTCAGGGAGCTGGTTTCATTATACGCTGCAGTGGCTAACTCTAAAGCCCAGGATTTAAAGCAGGCCCTTCTGCTGTTGCAGGGACAACATAGGCTCTAATCTACTGCACATCAGTGTTACAGTGCTAAATCCACTCACGCACTGCCCAACCCAGCCCCATATATATTTTTGAATTTAACCTTTATTTAATTAGGCAAGTCAGTTAAGAACAAATTCCTATTTACAATGACAGCTAGTGGTTAGGAACAGTGGGTTAACTGCCTTGTTCAGGAGCATAATGACAGATTTTTACCTTGTCAGCTTGGGGATTCGATCTAACAACCTTTCAGTTACCGGCCCAACGCTTTAACCACTAGACTACCTGCCTTCCCCAGCCCCATATTCCAGCCCCAGCTCTATATTCCAATCCCAGCCCTGTACTCCAATCCCAGCCCCATATTCCAATCCCAGCCCTATACTCCAATCCCATCCCCAGCCCTATACTCCAATCCCAGCCCCATATTCCAGCCCTATATTCCAATCCCAGCCCCATATTCCAGCCCTATACTCCAATCCCATCCCCAGCCCTATATTCCAATCCCAGCCCCATATTCCAGCCCTATATTCCAATCCCAGCCCTATACTCCAATCCCAGCCCTATACTCCAATCCCAGCCCTATATTCCAATCCCAGCCCCATATTCCAGCCCTATACTCCAATCCCATCCCCAGCCCTATACGCCAATCCCAGCCCCATATTCCAGCCCTATACTCCAATCCCAGCCCTATATTCCAATCCCAGCCCCATATTCCAGCCCTATACTCCAATCCCATCCCCAGCCCTATATTCCATCCCAGCCCTATATTCCAATCCCAGCCCCATATTCCAGCCCCAGCCCTATACTACAATCACAGCCCCATAATCCAGCCCCAGCCTTATACTCCAATCCCATCCCCAGCCCTATACTCCTTCCCCAGCCCTATACTCCAAGCCCAGCCCCATATTCCAACCCAGCCCCATATCCCAGCCCTGTACTCTAATCTCAGCCCCATATTCCAACCCAGCCCCATATTCCAGCCCCAGACCTATATTCCAATCCCAGCCCTATACTCCAATCCCAGACCCATATTCCAGCCCCAGCCCTGTACTCCAACCCCAGCCCTATACAAAAATGCTTCTCAACAGTTTTTACCCCCAAGCCATAAGACTCCTGGACAGGTAATCAAATGGCTAACCGGGCAATCTGCAATGTGTCCCGCCACCCGCCACCCAACCCCTCTTTTACGCTACTGCTACTCTCTGTTCATCATATATGCATAGTCACTTTAACCATATCTACATGTACATACTACCTCAATCAGCCTGACTAACCGGTGTCTGTATATAGCCTCGCTACTGTTATTTCCAACTGTCTTTTTACTGTTGTTTTATTTCTTTACTTACCTATTGTTCTCCTAATACCTTTTTTGCACTATTGGTTAGAGCCTGTAAGTAAGCATTTCACTGTATGGTCTACACCTGTTCTATTCAGCTCACGTGACAAATAAACTTTGATTTGATTTGACTCCAATCCCAGCCCCATATTCCAGCCCCAGCCCAGCACTATACTCCAGCCCCAGCCAAACCCGTCCCTACAACAGGGAAAGCATATAAATTGATTAGCTGATTGGGGCAAATCTCTATAGGATGCACTTCTCTTTCCAGTGAGGATAATGGTTAACGGGGATGAGTATGGAATGGATCTCTGTTACAACCCCTGAGGCTGAGTGTGTTACACACACTCCTCTGTGAAGTGTAAGGTTACTCTGGGAGTGTATGTCATAATCATCTAATTGTAGCACAGATGCCCCCAGGGGGATGACACACAGCTACTGAGAGCCTTAGCCCTGGGACCAGGGGGAGAGAGGAAGAGAGAGAGATGGAGGGAGTGGGGGGGGGGGGGTTGAAGAGAGGAGTCAGAGCAAGTGGAAGGGGGATGCTTGTTCTTCTGCCCATCCTTTGGTCACCAAATGATAGGCAGAAACAAATAAAGGCTGCATTGCCTGCTGGTTTTCATTATTGCCTTTTAATTCCATCAACATGTGGTCTGAAGGGGGTGTTTACCATGTGGATCTGCCTGGCTGGGAAGCTCTCAGTCAGTTGTTGGCAAGTCTAGAACCACCGGATCCAACTAGCCCACCAGTGTGAGTTCTACCATTGCCAAACACCGGGGAGAACAGGGGAATCAGAAACACATCGGTGGAGCACCTCAGTTGGTCAGTTTGGTTCCAACTCCTGAACATTCTCTGGATTGTTATGGTGAGAACTTGGAACTATAAGGTTCAACCTCATTTTTGTCAAAAAAGTAGTTATTGACATAGCCTTGTTCTGTTAAATTGTATCTACCTATATAGTAGTACTCTTAATACCCCAATTAATGTCAAGTTCAAAAGAATACAAGATAAAAATTGCTGACACCATTCAAACCAATGAGGGTTCGAAACTTTAAAGCCATTTATCTCAGACTCATCTTTTTACAGATAGAACCTTATAGCCCCAAGCTCTCGATTGGTCAGTAGTATTGCCCAGGAGTCACCAAGGAGAATAATGATCATCATAGGGAGGCACTAGAACTTGGCTGCTGTGGAATGGTTTGAATACATTTAGTCTGAGAGCATCATCAGGCTCTATGTGAGTCATGAGGTCTGTGCCTGAGGCTACAGCTCAGGTTCCAGGATTCAGGGCCTCTGGAACAGAGTATAGACCTACATAGCAAGCAAGATATTGGAGAGGACCCAGACCATTGATCAAATCTATAGATCATCTTCTGCGGTCTCTCTAGAGCTCACCTCTTTATGTCTGTCTCTTTGTCCGTAGGAAAGAAAAATAAATGGGATCATTAAGTATTTATGAATCTAAAGAGACAAAGTCATTGGTCCCACCCTCAGGTTTTCCGTGAAGTCAGTGACAATGCACATCTGTGACAGGACCTATCACCTACGTATCACTACTCCACGTTCTACACAACCTCCGTCCACTCAGAAAACAAGACAACAAGACAAGAGTTGAGTGTCTGTCTCCTCCTATATTGGCACTACACATGATTGCTCAAACAGATATATACAGAAGCAAAAATGTGCTAGTGCCAAAATGGGCAAAGAAGACGAGTGGAGGCCATGTCTTAACTGACAGCACCAGCATGAGGAAGACTACATGTAATAGTTGGATGAATAGCAAGTTGTTTGTCTGTCCACGGACATTGAAACCCAAGCATGGTCATAAACCTTCATCAACACTGAATTCTACGCAGTTGGTGTATAGAATGTAAAGAGGGTAGGGCACAGTGTCAGCAATGCATATTGGGTAATGTGGTTCTTTCTCTACTCTGTTTATGGCCCTATGGTAATTCACTGATAGTGTGCCGTCACAGTGAATTCTACCAGTGCCATACACAGAACAGGAGGAGTCATCAGGCCAGCACCAGGGCATGCTGCATGGGTAGCCTACTACATCCATGCAGGGCAGGACAGAACACATGGAAGGCTGCGTTTCAATCCAGGAACTTGTTCCCCACCTTCTGTCCTTGTTTATTCCCCTTCACAGATCTGATTGGATGGTTGAGAGAATTCTATCAGCTCTGTGAAGGGGACTGAACAAGGGGGAGCGGAAAGGCAGAATTTGAAATGCATGACTAGAGAACTCTCTCAAACACCAGAACGTATCCCTCACCACTCAGAAAACAATTATGCTCTATCTATGTGTTCCAACAAAGACCTAAAACATATAATCCAACACAGTGTAAACTATGCATTCAATACACTGGGCTACTACTTAAAATCAGCCCACAATATGCCACAGTATGAATGCGTTAAGTAATGAGACACTGTGGAGCAATTGGTGACAAAATATTGGTCTGTTTAAGGCGCTGCCCCATGTTTGAGTTTCTTATGTCCATGTCCTCTTGCAACAATTTTCTCTCTCCCTCCTCATGCACTGCACCGCGCACCGGCGGGTTTTAATCCGCTTGGACCATCTGCTATCCTCTTGTGTCCCTTCTGCCGGGTTAGAACAAACATCCATCCCTGGGACACCTAAGAGAGACGCAGACAATCAGCCCCTTGCGGTGCCGACCCACTGCCCAGCTCCAGAATTGATCCCGGCTGTGTGGAATGATGCGCTAAGTGATTTTTGAGACGCTCCAAATGGGTCCCAGAGCAGAGCTCGTCTTCCAGCTTCCGGGAAAAATCAATAGTGCTAAAGAGCAAAGTTTTTTGAGTGGGAGATCGAGAGAAGAGACAGAGCGAGAAAGAAAGAGACCTCTGACATTATGCGAGTTGAGTGAGCTCTTTGCAATGGTTAGTAGAATGCCCCTGAAATTGGTTAGCAATTTTTATTAGGCGAGTACAGACGTTTCACTCGTATTATAGGCATATTTCGATGAGAAAAATTATACCGTTGTAGGCCTAACAATTAACTCGAGCCTTTTCACATCGGGTATAGGCTAATCAAAATGCCTACATTTAACGAATAAATATAAATAAATATTATTTCTACAGAAAACATTCCGATACTTTTTGTTATTATTCAGTAGGCTTTAGGCCCAATTCCCCCCAAAAATGCAGGTATAGGCTCTGAAGAGTATCGGCAGGCCTAGCTGCGTGTCTAGGGGAGCGGCTGAGTTCACCATTCTTTAGAATGCACTCGACGCTGGAGGTAATCGTATTTGTCTGATGATGACGCAGTCTACTCTCCTCCACCTGCTGTTATTTTAAGAACGATTTGGAAATACTAACCCTGGAAGGAGGGCACGAGAGGGTTCACCAAGAGGGTAGTTTCCTGTATGCATATAATCGTCCACGAACGACCTTGATATTTTTTTACAAATATAGTTTAATCAGTCAGTCACCGCTTTATAGCCTACAAATGGACTAAAAAGTAATTATATGGTTTTTGTAGGCCTATAAATAATTTATCTGCAAAGCACGAGAAGCCAATTTAAAATAATTAACTATAGCCTAGGCTACTTAGAATGCTGTGTACTTTTATTTGATCAAACTGAATTGTAGGCCTCACTCATATTTTTCTAGAAGTGATCTAGCTTTTCTGATATTGATTGCATAGCCTACAATTACAATTAGATTGAAATACATTTTTCAAAAGACTATGCGACCACTTTTAATTCAAATTGTATTACGCATCAAATGTTTGAAGTAACACAGCATACAACACGTAAATTGTAAAAGGTTTATTCTATGTGTAATGAAAAAATAGTTTTCTCTTTTAAGATGCGGGGACTTCTGTTAATAAAATAGCATGCCCTAATGCAAATGCGAACTGCGAAATAAAATCAAATAATCCAAGTTTACTTTACGCACGCAAAAATAATACACTGTAGAAGTGTCATACATCTTTATACTCAAGGACTGTTTTCTCCCCTTCACTCTTTCCCTCCTTCGCTCCTCGGGGAATAGCTACATACCTGAACGAAGGCCACATCACCTAAATGACGGCATCCTCACCCCGACCTGAACAACAGACAAACACCTCATGCTCTCTTCTCTCCACTGCCGGTCCCTCTATCTCTCCATCTCTCCCGGCGCCCAGTCTGTTTGGGCTGCCTGGCAGGAGATTTTCAGGTGGAAAGGTAACTCGTTGGTAAGCATCTTAACCCAGTGGAGAGGGATTACTCCATGCTGCCATCCTCCCTCTCCTCCTGCTGCTATTCAACGTCTTGCGCAGTTCGTCAGTGTCACAGACCTCTTTAGTGCGTGGAGATGCACAGCAGTCCCGTGCTGTGTGCCACTTGACGGATTTGGCGAACATATTAAGATTGCTGATGGTGACAACACTAATCATTTTAGATTATATTACATTTTTTAAGCCTATTGGCTATACTGATACGAGCATTAAAGTTATTTCTAGCCTACTACAAAAACAATCGCATTAGGCTTTAAAGCTTTCGCATACATTTCTCAAGTTTTTGATGGCTTGACATATTGCATATTGTTGAGTGCGCGTTCAGTTCGTGCGCCAATACACTGCCCCAGGATTGAAGGACGTTCCCCGGATGGCGGATATAGTGAATCCAAGCAACAGTTCTAGATCGAGGATGAGGAGATATGTCTAGCGTAACCCGTGCCATGAAGCACGCTTTTGCCTTTTCCAGTTTTAAAATAGGCCTAGTCTCGTTAGTCTAAAAGGTTATTTCTAATAATCAACAAGTCAAATCAACACAAAACCTTTCATTAAGCCAAGCAAAAGCTTAATGCTTTCCTTTTTAACCAAGCCATTTCAGCTCAGATTTTATTTTATACAACCTGTGCCGTCCATCGAGTGTGGCTGTCTCTTCCTCCATAACCATATTCCCTGAAATTGCGCTCTGGTCGAAATGGTTCTCTGTCGCTGAAAAGTCCCGCTTGAACTGTACATTGCGGCTCACATCTCCTCAATATATAGGCCTACAGGTGAGCACCTCCTATACTCCCCTCTTCTTCCACTGACATGCTGTTGATAATTAGATAGACATACAGAGAGACCTGGGTGGAAAAAGAGACCTCATCCTTTCATCTGATCTTCGGTTTGGATTTCAGACTCTAAAGTCGCGCTGAAATCCATCCACGCGCACCCATTGTCCAAAACATACATTATATAATAGAAACAGCCTATCCAGCCTAACCCAACTCAGCTCAATACCCCAAACCAGGAAGCCGTAGCTATAGGACAGCCAACTTAAACTCCACAAAAGTTTCAATTGGAGACCCCAAAGACTGAAACAGGAATAAAAGGATGTGAATAAATATTTCACGTCTTCATTATGAGTCTGTCCCATCGCGAATGATTCGTGTGACGTGGTGGATTTGGCGTCTCTCCCAGTCAGCATCTGTCCTCGCTATCTCTGGTGGAGGGATGCTGAGCAGAGCGCACCTGACATTAGGGCGCCGTGCTACAGGGTAGGGCTGGGCTGTGCACAGAACATTGCGGGGAGAAGTGCAAGCGGGCCATATGCATTAATAATAATGTGGACGTGGAATATTGTCCTCTGAATACAGCATCCCCGAGTTTACCAATAGGCCAAAAAGAAACATATTTTATCATTAAAAAAATACGACTATTTAATTATATACCTGCCTCAGGCCTGCAGGGTCAAATACGTGTGTATTTGAGTATTTGTTATTTAAATACTTTTTTTTCTGTGTATTTGAGTATTTTCAAATAAACAAATAAACATGCCTACTTTTATTTGATTATTTGAATAGTTACTTGTAAATACTTATTTCAAATACTATTTTCAAATGACAGGGTTAAATGCATGGGAGTGTATTTGAATCATTGTATTTGATTATTTTCAAATACTTTCTAAGTGTATTCCCAAATACATTCCAATATTCAACTATTTGTTTTTTCATATATATAGTTCATATTTTTTCTTTTTGTTTTTAAATGTATTGAAAAGTAATTTTAAATACCTGAAATAGTATTTGAACCCAGGTCTGATCTGCCAAGGCTACCCCATTACATGTTGTGCAATCACTCTGTAAATATGATTCATTATTGGCTTGGCCCTAAACAACAGACAAGCCTACATGTGATATAGACACATTGATCTATAAAGACTATTTTCCTACTGTACAATGATTTCAGTGCCAATAACACTTAGCCACAGAGACGTATCCAGTTTGGACCACCTGCTCTTTATCCATTCAAGTTGAACTAAACTGTGTTTAATGGTCATATAAGCATATAGGCTAGTAGACTATCCTTTATGAACGAATGTGTTCAATCAAAATGTATACTAAGGAAAATATTTCTGTAAAAAGCTGAGGGATGGGGTTGGAGAAATGTAAACACTCTCAAATTCATAGACAATGCTATGAACCTGCGACCATTTACCAAATGTATTTATTTATTGGCTCTTAACCAACCATGTTATTTTGTTGTTGTTTTTTCACGTTGTTCATAACCTGTTTTGCACATAATGTTGCAGCTACTGTCTCTTATGACCGAAAATAGCTTTTGGACATCAGAACTGCAATTACTCACCTCAGATTAGACAAAGAGTTTTTCTTCAATGAGTCGGATGGGAGGGAAATACTACAGACACCCAACCAGGCCCAGATCCCCATCATTCACAGGAGAAGGAAACTGAGATTTCGCAGAAAAGGATCAGGGTGCCTTGTGAGGATCAGTCGACGAGTAGCTAATATGCCTATCCATATATATATAAACAACAGCTGGTCCACAATATCTAAGGAAGTCTCAAGGTCTCAAGGTCTTGCTCCCCTGAGGTAGAGTATCTCATGATAAGCTGTAGACCACAGTATCCTACTAGAGTGTTTTCATCTGTATTTGTCGTAGTTGTCTACATACCACCACAGAACGATGCTGGCACCAAAACCGCAGTCAATGAGCTGTATTCCGCCATAAGCAAACAGAAAAAATGCTCATCCAGAGGTGGCACTCCTAGTGGCCGGAGACTTTAATGCAGGGAAACATAAATCAGTTTTACCTCAGGGAAAAAATATATAGGTCACGTGTACTCCGCACACAGAGACGCGTACAACGCTCTTCCTTGCCCTCCATTTGGCAAATCTGACCACAATTCTATCCTCCTTTTATAGACTGAGTCACTGGTGCAGGAAGCACCAGTGACTCGGTCTATAAAAAAGTGGTCAGATGAAGCAGATACTAAACTACAGGACTATTTTGCTAGAACAGACTGGAATATGTTCCAGGATTCTTCCGATGGCATTAGCAGTACACCACATCAGTCACTGGCATTATCAATAAGTGCATCGAGGATGTCGTCCCCAGAGTGACTGTATGTACATACCCCAACCATACCCCAGCTATGCCCTCCGACGAACCATCAAACAGTCAAAGCGTCAATACAGGACTTAGATCAAATTGTACTACACCGGCTGCAACGCTCGTCGGATGTGGCAGGGCTTGCAAACCATTACAGACTACAAAGGGAAGCACAGCCGAGAGCTGCCCAGTGACACAAGCGTACCAGACGAGCTAAATAACTTCTATGCTCGCTTTGAGGCAAGTAACACTGAAACATGAATTAGAGCATCAGCTGTTCCGGACGACTGTGTGATCACGGTCTCCGCAGCCGATGTGAGTAAGACCTTTAAACAGGTCAACATTCACAAGGCCGCAGGGCCAGACGGATTACCAGGACGTGTACTCCGAGCATGCGCTGACCAACTGGCAAGTGTCTTCAATGACATTTTCAACCTTTCTCTGTCTAAGTCTGTAATACCAACATGTTTCAAACAGACCACCATAGTCCCTGTGCCCAATAACACTAGGGTAACCTGCCTAAATGACTACCAACCCATAGCACTCACGTCTGTAGCCATGAAATGCGTTGAAAGGTTGGTCATGGCTCACATCAACACCATTATCCCAGAAACCCTAGACCCCTCCAATTTGCATACTGCACCAACAGATCCACAGATGATGCAATCTCTATTGCACTCCACACTGCCCTTTCACATCTAGACAAAAGGAACACCTATGTGAGAATGCTATTCATTGACTACAGCTCAGTGTTCAACACTATAGTGCCCTTTAAGCTCATCACTAAGCTAAGGACCCTGGGACTAAACACCTACCTACAACTGGATGCTGGACTTCCTGACGGACCGCCCCCAGGTGGGTAGAATAGGTAACAACACATCTGCAACGCTGATACTCAACACAGGGGTGTATGGAGGTGCGTGCTCAGTCCCCTCCTGTACTCCCTGTTCACTCATGACTGCACGACCAGGCACGACTCCAACACCATCATTAAGTTTGCTGATGACACAATGGTTGTAGGCCTGATCACCGACAACGATGAGACAGCTTAAAGGGAGGTCAGAGACCTCAGCTGCACCATCGAGAGCATCCTGACAGGTTGCATCACTGCCTGGTATGGCAACTGCTCGGCCTCCGACCGCAAGGCACTGCAGAGGGTAGTGCGTACGGCCCAGTACATCACCAGGGCCAAGCTTCCTGCCATCCAGGAACTCTACACCAGGCGGTGTCAGAGGAAGGCCCTTAAAATTGTCAAAGACTCCAGCCACCCTAGTCATAGACTGTTCTCTCTGCTACCGCACGGCAAGCGATACCGGAGCGCTAAGTCTAGGTCCAAGAGGCTTCTAAACAGCTTCTACCCCCGAGCCATAAGACTCCTGAACAGCTAATCAAATGGCTACCCAGACTATTTGCATTGCCCCCCCCCTCTACGCTGCTGCTACTCTCTGTTATTATCTATGCATAGTCACTTTAATAACTCTACCTACATGTACATATTCCCTCAAATACCTCGACACCGGGGCCCCCGCACATTGACTCTGTACCGATATCCCCTGTATACATCCCCGCTATTGTTATTTATTGCTGCTCTTTAATTATCTCATACTTTTTTTTGGGGGGGGGGGGTATTTTCTCAAAACTGCATTGTTGATTAAGGTCTTCTAAGTAAGCATTTCAATGTAAGGTCATGTGACAAATACAATTTGATTTGATTTGATGTGATGCAAGGACTGACCATCCATGATATCAAAATGATCTTTTAACCACGTTTTGAGGCTGTTTGTTTTGAGGCGTGTTTATTTTAGATTTACTTTGTTGACAAACATTGGAGTTAAACAAGCTTCTATTTTGGGTTCTGGTGGGGTATGACAGTCAAACTAAGCTGATGAGTTGTATTCTTCAAGAAACAATTGGTCCAAAAAATGTAGCAACTGCTGATTGCCACTTTAACTAGAATGTAAGCTATTTCCTGGGACCACCCATACAAATACATATATGCACGCATGACTCGCTATATTATATTATTATTAGTAGCCTATGATAACTGTAGGCCTATGGTAATAAAATTGCTAACAATAATATAATTAATGAATTATTCAGACAAAGTCGTTGAGTCAGTCAATATTACCCATACATAATTTAATCCATTTTTTTAAGTCATTTTTATTCATTTCAATCGTTACTGTTTTCCTCTATTTCTGAGCATGTATTTTTCTCACATATTATCCATTCTTCACTGAGGTGAGAGAATGAATGACCATAGGAAAGAGAATAGCGTTGAAGGAATTCTGTATTCTTCCTGTCCTTTCCTTGAGTTGATTTTCCACAGTAAATGTCCTGCAATAAGAGCTATGACGCTAATATTTGTGTAAACTCTTCAGAGTAATGTCCTGTGTGCGTCACTGAGTAGACTGATACCCCATTTCATGTATCCCCAATCCATATTTAATGCTTTACAGTGCAAAATGAATGTTCAATACTTAAATAGGCTTACTAGAGAGGCGATTTCCCACAGACATAGTACTGCAATAGGACCTATGACTGTATTATTTGAGTTGTGTTCTGTGGGTGTCACTCGGAAGGTTGATACCCCAGTTCAGGGATCCATATGTAATGCTATAAGGTGCATATACAGTACCAGTCAAAAGTTTGGACACACCTACTCATTCTGTTGTTTTTATTTATTTAGACTATTTTCTACATTGTAGAATAATAATAGTGAAGATAGTAAACTATGAAATAACACATATGGAATCATGTAGTAAGCAAAAAACTGTTAAACAAAACAAAATATACTTTTAAATGTATATATATATACCCCTTCTTACATCAGCTGATATATCAAAGTGCTATACAGAAACCCAGCCTAAAACCCCAAGCAGCAAGCAATGCAGACGTAGAAGCACGGTGGCTAGGAAAAACTCCCTAGAAAGGCTAAAACCTAGGAAGAAACCTAGAGAAGAATGTGTCTCCTGACCCCTCCTGTCTCAGTCTCCAGTATTTATGCTGCAGTAGTTTATGTGTCAGGGGGCTGGGGTCAGTTTGTTATATCTGGAGTACTTCTCCTGTCCTATTCGGTGTCCTGTGTGAATCTAAGTGTGCATTCTCTAATTCTCTCCTTCTCTCTTTCTTTCTCTCTCTCGGAGGAACTGAGCCCTAGGACCATGCCCCAGGACTACCTGACATGATGACTCCTTGCTGTCCCCAGTCCACCTGGCCATGCTGCTGTTCCAGTTTCAACTGACCTGAGCCCTAGGACCATGCCCCAGGACTACCTGACATGATGACTCCTTGCTGTCCCCAGTCCACCTGGCCATGCTGCTGCTCCAGTTTCAACTTCCACCTGACTGTGCTGCTGCTCCAGTCTCAACTGTTCTGCCTTATTATTATTCGACCATGCTGGTCATTTATGAACATTTGAACATCTTGGCCATGTTCTATTATAATTTCCACCCGGCACAGCCAGAAGAGGACTGGCCACCCCACATAGCCTGGTTCCTCTCTAGGTTTCTTCCTAGGTTTTGGCCTTTCTAGGGAGTTTTTCCTAGCCACCATGCTTCTACACCTGCATTGCTTGCTGTTTGGGGTTTTAGGCTGGGTTTCTGTACAGCACTTTGAGATATCAGCTGATGTATGAAGGGCTATATAAATAAATTTGATTTGATTTGATTTGATAAGAACCAGGCTATGAGGGGTGGCCAGTCCTCTTCTGGCTGTGCCGGGTGGAGATTATAAGATGGAGATTTATATTTGAGATGCTTCCAAGTAGCCACCCTTTGCACACTCTTGGCATTCTCTCAACCAGCTTCATGAGGTGGACCTGGAATGCATTTCAATTAACAGGTTTGCCTTGTTAAAAGTTAATTTGTGGAATTTCTTTCCTTCTTAATGCGTTTGAGCCAATCAGTTGTGTTGTGACAAGATAGGGGTGTGTAGTGGAAATTTCTGTACTGAGAGAGACTTGGACAACTTTCCAAACAATCATCTTTTTTAACATCGATTAATTATTGCAATAATTAAACTGTCGACCACACACTCTAAGTTGTGTTGCAGAGAGCTTAACTGATAATGAAAAAACAGAGATCTTATATAGGCCCTAAATGCTCAGCCAGTAATTTCTACTGTTCCCATAAGCCATCTTGGTCCATCTCCTAGTTATTATCTACACGGGATGTTGTTTTACTTCCAACCCAGCTTAGTTTCCCAGATGCCAGGAAGATGAGACAATGAGGCATTGTTCTAAACTCTTCCAGGCTATCTCAGGTCACACACATCTTGTCAATAGAATGCCAGCTTTTAAACACATTTACATTTAAGTCATTTAGCAGACGCTCTTATCCAGAGCGACTTACAAATTGGTGCGTTCACCTTATGACATCCCAAGTCATTGTAAGCTCAAGTTATCCCTAGCTAAACCCATTTCCTTAACCAGACACCCAGACTAACTGCAGGAATCTATTTTGATTTTACTAGGCAAGTCAGTTAAAATCTCCTTGGGCTAAGATCCTGCTAACGGGATCGATATGACAACAGCCAGTGAAAGTGCAGGGCGCCAAATTCAAAACAACAGAAATCCCATAATTAAAATTCCTCAAACATACAAGTATTTTACACCATTTTAAAGATACACTTCTTGTTAATCCCACCACAGTGTCCGATTTCAAAAAGGCTTTACGACGAAAGCAAACTAAACGATTATGTTAGGTGAGTGCCTAGTCACAGAAAACACAGCCATTTTTCCAGCCAAAGAGAGGAGTCACAAAAAGCAGAAATAGAGATAAATTAATCACTAACCTTTGATGATCTTCATCAGATGACACTCATGGGACTTCATGTTACACAATACATGTATGTTTTGTTCGATAAAGTTCATATACAAAAAATCTCAGTATACATTGGCGCGTTATGTTCAGTAGTTCCAAAACATCCTGTGATTTTGCAGAGAGCCACATCAATTTACAGAAATATTCATAATAAACATTGATAAAAGATACAACTATTATGCATGGAATTACAGATACACTTCTCCTTAATGCAACCGCTGTGTCAGATTTCAAAAAAGCTTTACCGAAAAAGCACACCATGCAATAATCTGAGTACAGCGCTCAGAGACCAAAACAACCCAAACAGATATCCACCATGTTGTGTAGTCAACAGAAGTCAGAAATAGCATTATAAATATTCACTTACCTTTGATGATCTTCATCAGAATGCACTCCCAGGAATCCCAGTTCCACAATAAATATTTGATTTGTTCGATAAAGTCCATAATTTATGTCCAAATACCTCCTTTTTGTTCGTGCGTTTAGCCCAGTAATCCAAATTCATGACGCGCGATCACTAGGTGCAGACGAAAAGTCAAAAAGTTCCATTACAGTCCATAGAAACATGTCAAACAATGTATAGAATCAATCTTTAGGATGTTTTTAACATAAATCTTCAATAATGTTCCAACCGGAGAATTCCTTTGTCTGTAGAATTGCAAAGGAACGCAAGCTACCTCTCATGTGAACGTGCGTGGTCAGCTCATGCCTCTCTGGCAGACCTCTGACTCATTCCCCTCTCATTCGCCCCCACCTCACAGTAGAAGCATCAAACAAGGTTCTAAAGACTGGTTACATCTAGTGGAAGCCTTAGAAAGTGCAACATGACCCCATAGACACAGTGTATTCAATAGGAAAGGAGTTGAAAAACTACAAACCTCAGATTTTCCACTTCCTGGTTGGATTTTTTCTCAGGTTTTTGCCTGCCATATGAGTTCTGTTATACTCACAGACATCATTCAAACAGTTTTAGAAACCTCCGAGTGTTTTCTATCCAAATATACTGATAATATGCATATATTAGCAACTGGGCCTGAGTAGCAGACAGTTAACTCTGGAACTTTGAAAGTTTCTTCAAGTGCAGTCGCAAAAACCATCAAGCGCTATGATGAACCTGCCTCACACGAGGACCGCCACAGGAAAGGAAGACTCAGAGTTACCTCTGCTGCAAAGTATAAGTTCAATATCGTCAACTGCACCTCAGATTGCAGCCCGAACAAATGCTTCACAGAGTTCGAGTAACAGACACATCTCATCATCAACTGTTCAGAGGATTCTGTGTGAATCAGGCCTTCATGGTTGAATTGCTGCAAAGAAACCACTACTAAAGGACACCAATAAGAAGATACTTGTTTTGGCCCAAGAAACACGAGCAATGGACATTAGACCGGTGGAAATCTGTCCTTTGGTCTGATGAGTCCAAATGTGAGATTTTTGGTACCAACCGCTGTCTAGGTGAATGAATGATCTCTGCATGTGTGGTTCCCACCGTGAAGCATGGAGGAGGAGGTGTGATGATGGGGGGTGCTTTGCTGGTTACACTGTCAGTTATTTATTTAGAATTCAAGGCCCACTTAACCAATATGGCTACCACAGCATTCTGCAGCGATATGCCATCCCATCTGGTTAGCGTTTAGTGGGACTATCATTTGTTTTTCAACAGGACAATGACCCAACACACCTCTAGGTTGTGTAAGGGCTATTTGACCTAGAAAGAGAGTGATGGAGTGCTGCATCAGATGACCTGGCCTCCACAATCACCCTACCTCAACCCAATTGAGATAATGAGTTGGACCGCGGAGTGATATCTTCACTATTATTCTACAATGTATAAAATAGTAAAAATAAAGAAAAACCCTTGAATGAGTAGGTGTGTCCAAACTTTTGACTTGTACTCTGTGTTTGCATCAATTTTAATGCGGGATGAAACACCAATTCTACTATTGTGGCTAATCGTTATTGTGGCTCAGTTTAGGGAGGTCTTTACTTGGAGACAAAATACATTCAATTCTTATCTCTAACCTATAACTTTGCTCCCACCTACTGGATGAAAATAATACAACTGAAGTATTAGATATGTTGTAGAGTGCTCTCAATCTAGTCTGTTGTTTCCCAATGCTTATATACATGTTTGTATTATTTTACCTTTATTTAAATAGGCAAGTCAGTTAAGAACAAATTCTTAATTACAATGACCCCCACCCCGGCAAGACCCTCCCCTCCTTAATTGAATATCTCAGTATGGAATACTATAATTTCATAAATATGGAATACTATGTTCATGTTTTATATGTTTTAATAGTCTCTTTGCTTCAGTACTATCTGTGACCATATTTTGGCAATCAGCCAAACTCTCAATGTGGTTCAACTAGCAGAACCAGCAAGTTACTCAGCTCTGTCAAACAAACATTTCCAGAGAAATGAAACTTAACAGGAAGACAACACCCTAAACTCTTGCCACTGTTCAGTCGGTTAGTCTGTGTATCAACATGGCAGAAGCAACTTTAGAAGATAAGGATTTGATTACCTGTTCAATCTGTCTGGACCTACTGAAGGATCCAGTGACTACTGCCTGTGGACACAGTTACTGTATGGACTGTATTAATGACTGCTGGAATCAGGATGATCTTAAAGGTAACTACAGCTGTCCCTTGTGCATGGAAAGATTCACCCCAAAACCTGTCCTGAAGAAAAACATATTACTGGCTGAATTAGTGGAGAAACAGAAGAAGACAGGACTCAGATCTACTCCTCCTGCTCTCTGTTATGCTGTACCTGGAGATGTGGAGTGTGACTTATGCACTGGGAGAAAACTCAAAGCAGTCCAGTCCTGTCTGGTGTGTCTCGCCTCTTACTGTAAGACTCACCTCCAGCCTCACTATGATTCCCCTGCCTTTAAGAAGCACAAAAAGAAGCTTGTCGAAGCCTCCGCACAACTACAGGAAAAGATCTTCCCTCATCATGACAGTCTGCTGGATGATTACTGCTGTACTCATCCACAGTGTATCTTTCTGCTGTTTGTGATGGATGAACATAGAGGCCATGATACAGTTTCAGCAGAAAGGAGAAAGAAACAGGTACCAAACCACTTCTATGCAAGCTATTCCAAAACATACATTTAACACATTATTAATAAATGATGTCTTTCAAAACATACATTTAAAAAAGTTATAATGATTTCATCTGAGTTCCATGGTAATGAAGCACTGGGTAAAACTGTACCTAGTTAACACTCGGTGCCATCAAAGACAGACGGACAGACGGACAGACGGACGGACGGACGGACGGACAGACGGACAGACAGACAGACAGACAGACAGACAGACAGACAGACAGACAGACAGACAGACAGACAGACAGACAGACAGACAGACAGACAGACAGACAGACAGACAGACAGACAGACAGACAGAGTTATTTTCAAGATAATGGTAGGAGTAGTTACAAAATCTTTATTCTCTAAAGAAGCAGAGGAGACCCGGACATCGCTATGCAACCCAGGTCATGAGGCCACAACATTTTCAGTACATGCAACTGACCATGAAGCCCACCTTCCAGGCTGCAGCGCCTTGCATGTTTTCCACTCAGCACACGGCCGGTCGGAACATGGGCCTCTGCTTATTTATTACTATTATTTTGTTTGTTTGGTTGTTTTTACTGTGAAGAGTTGAAATAGTAGACTACATAAGGCACCATTTTGAAATGTCGTAGTGTACAGCAGTTTTCCTCGTTATGTCAGTCACTGTCAGACCTACGCAAGCTATTTACTAGGCCTACCTGTCAGAAATGTCCAGTTGATCACTTTAGTGACAGAGGCAGGACAAGCAGGGCCCGTGTGCAAAATATTTACCACAGTGGGGGCACAACCAAATCTCGCCAGGGGCCCCCAAGAAGCAGGCCAGTGGAACAGAAGCAAATGCTGGGCGAGCGCCTCTTCCCGCTCAACCAGAATATGCACTCCAGCCTGACTGGAAAGATTGACATGTTTGCTGGAGAGTCTCCAGAGTCTCTCCTCGTCCAGTTGGATGAAGCCATGGCAGTGCTGCAGGTTTACCAGAGATGATGAACTACTCATCTGGTGATCCAAATGTCTAATAAGCCACTGAATTGGGAACCTTGAATCTCACTTGACTGAGGAAAAACATAACATTGAAAAATAACTCAAACATAAAACAATGCAAGAAAAATGAAACAATATTTTTAAGAAATGAAAAGGAAATACCTTGATTAAGCTTTGACTAGGCAAAAAAAAAGGAAAATGGTTAAAATAAAAAATCTTAAAGTATTGGATTTTAAGAATTATGACAGAAAATGAAATTACTGAAGTAATGCCTGGGATATCAAAGCCATGACATTGTTAAATGCACATTTACTTTGCTTTCATGAATAACATTTTTTTTTAATATATTAGATTTTATAAAGTGGTGTTGATGTAGGATTAGAGGGCACTACTCCCTGGTATATAAAGCCAGGGTGAAGTTGCCTCTAGACACTGGTCTATAAAGCCAGGGTGAAGTTGCCTCTAGACACTGGTCTATAAAGCCAGGGTGAAGTTGCCTCTAGACACTGGTCTATAAAGCCAGGGTGAAATTGCCTCTAGACACTGGTCTTTGATCAGTTGGTCATTTGGTAATTTGTCAGCAAAAGGCAGTAGGATGACGTGTACCATTGCACAGACCACAGACCCTCTATCCAGATCATATGTGAGTATACTGAGACCTATTTAGTGATCAAGAAATTGTGATCTTCTGCTGGTGGGCCTTTTCTATATCCAGGGCAAGTTAAGGGTTGCGGTCGAAGTATGGTTTAAGACCGAATGTTAAATCGTTTGGACTGTTGTTCTCTCTCCTCTCTCCCTCCCTCTCCCCACCCCCCTCACGGAAAACTATGAAAATGTCATATTATTTTAACAAACTCTACCATTTTATTCATTGTATATGACATGTCATTGTGTAAAATAAATACATGAAGTTTTCTGAGTCATGTAAAGTGAATCAATCATCTGTGTTTACACCATACTACATCCGCTGTTGCACAGTGTTGATTTTTATAACAAATACTCACAACAGTTGTGTACAGTATGTCAGACTGTCTAATAAATGCATATATAGAATTATCTCTCTATGGCCTCTCTAACAAGATGAGATCATCCAACTGAAGTTGTTATAGAGAGCAACCACCTAGTAGTCTTCCCAGTGTTCACTCTAGCTCTTCTTGCCACAGTCTACGATGTGTGTGTTTGCTGGGACACAGTCCCTTCATGAAAGGAGATGAGACTCACCTGTTGCAAGATGGCTGACCCCGGGGCAGGATCAGTGGTCAGCTCCACTCTCACTATCTGCATCCTCCCTATCTAGAGAGAGAGAGAGAGAGAGAGAGAGAGAGAGAGGAATCAGCCAGCACCACACCCCCTGCTTGTGCTAAGCGCACACAGAACCAGGAAGTAACTCCCACTGCAGCACAAGCATTTCCAGAGAAATTAAAACAAGCAGGCAGATAACACCCTAGTGTGACATCTGCAATGGAAGAAAACTCAAAGCCATTAAATCTTGTCTGGTGTGTCTGGCTTCGCCTCAAACTTCACAATGAATTCAACCCAGGAAAAAGACAAGTTGATTGATGTCACTGGACAACTACAGTAGAAGATTTGCTCACTTCATGACAAACTGCTGGAGGTTTACTGCCGTACCGATCAGAAGTGTATCAGTCTGCTGTGTGTGATGGATGAACATAAAGGCCATGATACGGTCTCAGTTGCAGCAGAAAGGACTGAGAAACAGGTAAGGACCAAAACATTTCAATGCAAGCTCTTTCACACTTTCAAAATACATATTATATATAGGCCTATAATGGTTTAATCCTTCAGAGTCTGAATCCATGCTAATAAAGCACGAAGTAAAACGTTAACTAGTCAATACTCAGTGCCAACACACACACTCTTTACAATAACTGTGGAGATTGTTCTGCAGAAGCAGTTGGGAGAGAATCAGCAGAAATCCCTGCAGAGAATCCAGGAGAGAGAGAAGGAGATGCAGGACCTGAAATAGGCTGTGTGTTGGACTGTATATACACTGCTCAAAAAAATGAAGGGAACACTAAAATAACACATCCTAGATCTGAATGAATGAAATATTCTTATTAAATACTTTTTTCTTTACATAGTTGAATGTGCTGACAACAAAATCACACAAAAATTATCAATGGAAATCAAATTTATCAACCCATTGAGGTCTGGATTTGGAGTCACACTCAAAATTAAAGTGGAAAAACACACTACAGGCTGATCCAACTTTGATGTAATGTCCTTAAAACAAGTCAAAATGAGGCTCAGTAGTCTGTGTGGCCTCCACGTGCCTGTATGACCTCCCTACAACTCCTGGGCATGCTCCTGATGAGGTGGCGGATGGTCTCCTGAGGGATCTCCTCCCAGACCTGGACTAAAGCATCCGCCAACTCCTGGACAGTCTGTGGTGGATGGATCGAGACATGATGTCCCAGATATGCTCAATTGGATTCAGGTCTGGGGAACGGGCGGGCCAGTCCATAGCATCAATGCCTTCCTCTTGCAGGAACTGCTGACACACTCCAGCCACATGAGGTCTAGCATTGTCTTGCATTAGAAGGAACCCAGGGCCAACCGCACCAGCATACGGTCTCACAAGGGGTCTGAGGATCTCATCTCGGTACCTAATGGCAGTCAGGCGAGCACATGGAGGGCTGTGCGGCCCCCCCAAAGAAATGCCACCCCACACCATGACTGACCCACCGCCAAACCGGTCATGCTGGAGGATGTTGCAGGCAGCAGAACGTTCTCCACGGCGTCTCCAGACTCTGTCACGTCTGTCGCATGTGCTCAGTGTGAACCTGCTTTCATCTGTGAAGAGCACAGGGCGCCAGTGGCAAATTTGCCAGTCTTGATGTTCTCTGGCAAATGCCAAACGTCCTGCACGGTATTGGGCTGTAAGCACAACCCCCACCTGTGGACGTCGGGCCCTCATACCACCCTCATGGAGTCTGTTTCTGACCGTTTGAGCAGACACATGCACATTTGTGGCCTGCTGGAGGTCATTTTGCAGGGCTCTGGCAGTGCTCCTCCTGCTCCTCCTTGCACAAAGGCGGAGGTAGCGGTCCTGCTGCTGGGTTGTTGCCCTCCTACGACCTCCTCCACGTCTCCTGATGTACTAGCCTGTCTCCTGGTAGCTTCTCCATGCTCTGGACACTACGCTGACAGACACAGCAAACCTTCTTCCCACAGCTCACATTGATGTGCCATCCTGAGCCACTTGTGTGGGTTGTAGACTCCGACTCATGCTACCACTAGAGTGAAAGCACCGCCAGCATTCAAAAGTGACCAAAACATCAGCCAGGAAGCATAGGAACTGAGAAGCGGTCTGTGGTCACCACCTGCAGAACCACTCCTTTATTGGGGGTGTCTTGCTAATTGCCTATAATTTCCACCTGTTGTCTATTCCATTTGCACAACAGCATGTGAAATTTGTTGTCAATCAGTGTTGCTTCCTGGAAAGTGGACAGTTTGATTTCACAGAAGTGTGATTGACTTGGAGTTATATTGTGTTGTTTAAGTGTTCCCTTTATTATTTTGAGCAGTGTATTTACATTACATATAGTGCCTTCAGAAAGTATTCACACCCCTTGTATTTTTCTACGTTTTGTTGTGTTACAGCCTGAATTTAAAATGGATTCAATTGAGATTTTGTGTCACTGGTCTACACACAATACCCCATAATGTCACAGTGGAATTGTGTTTTTAGGAATGTTTACAAATTAATAAAACATGAAAAGCTGAAATGTCTTGAGTCAATAAGTATTCAACCCCTTTGCCATGGCAAGCCTAAATAAGTTCAGGAGTAAAACTCTGCATTAAATGTCACATAAGTTGCATGTGTGCAATAATAGTGTTTAACCAGATGTTTGACCTTTTCTCTTTACCCCACGTAAGTTCCCTCAGTCGAGCAGTGAATTTCAAACAGATTCAACCACAAAGACTAGTGAGGTTTTCCAATGCCTCGCAGGAGCACCTTATTGGTAGATGGGTAAAAATAAAAATAAAGCAGACATTTAATATCCTTAACGAGCATGGTGAAGTTATTAATTACACTTTGGATGGTGTATCAATACCCCAAGTCACTACAAAGGTACATGCATCCTTCTTAACTTATTTGCAGGAGAGGAAGGAAACTGCCCAGGAATTTCACCATGAGGCCAATGGTGATTTTAAAACAGTTACAGAGTTTAATGGCTGTGATAGGAGAGAACTGAGGATGGATCAACAACATTGTGGTTACTACACAATGAATAATCTAAATGACAGAGTGAAAAGAAGGAAGCCTGTACAGAATAAAAAAATATTCCAAAACACGCATCCTGTTTGCAATCAGACATTTAAGAAAAACTGCAAAAAATGGGTCAAAGAAATTAACTTCATGTCCTGATTACAAAGCGTTATGTTTAGGGCAAATCCAACACAACACATCACTGAGTACTACTCTTCATATTTTCAAGCATGGTGGTGGCTGCATCATGTTATGGGTATGCTTGTCATCTACAGAGTTTTGTTTGGATAAAAATAAACGGAATAGAGCTAAGCACCGGCAAAATCCTAGAGGAAAACCTGGTTCAGTCTGCTTTTCAACAGACACTGAGAGACACGTAGTCCATTTCAGACAATTTTTTGGAACTCAGTGCAGTTCGCTTAATTATTTTGTGCAGTGTGAACACCCCAAAGGAACTCAAACCACTGAAAAGAGCCCCAGAAGCAAATCAAACTGAGATCATCTCTAGAGCTAGTCTAAGTTCGATTTGCTTGAATTCCTTGGTTCGGTTCCCTTTTTTAAGGTAATGTGAACACAAAGCCCCCCAGATTTGCTTGTCATTATTCCCGCACCACACAGTAGACTACAGCAAAAGCGTTTCACTTTCCATAACCCTCAAATTGGTTCCACAAAAGAGAGAAGATTATGATGTGCAGGTTCGCAGAAAAAATGTGCGCTGTTTTTAAAGATATTGATTAGATTATCAAGAATGGACCGAAATTCCAAAATACAGTGCATTCGGAAGGTATTCAGACCCCTTCACTTTTCCCAAATCTTGTTACATTCAAGCCTTATTCTAAAATTGATATTGATATTTTTTTCCCTCATCAATCTACACACAATACCCCATAATGACAAAGCAAAAATAGTTGTTTGGATTTTTTTTGCAAAGAAAATAAAAATAGATACATATTTACATAACTATTCAGACTCTTTGCTATGAGACTCGAAATTGAGCTCAGGTGCATCCTGTTTCCATTGATCATCTTTGAGATGTTTATACAACTTGATTGGAGTCAAGTTTATTGGAAATTATTTGGAAAGGCACACACCTGTCTCTATAAGGTCACACAGTTGATAGTGCATGTCAGAGCAAAAACCAAGCCATGAGGTCCGTAGAGCTCCGAGACAGGATTGTGTCAAGGCACAGATCTGAGGAAGGGTCCAAAGAATTTCTGCAGCATTAAAGGTCCACACGAACCCAGTGGCCTACGTCATTTGTAAAAGAGAAGAAGTTTGGAACCACCAAGATTCTTCCTAGAGTTGGCCCCCCGGCCAAATTGAGCATTCGGGGGAGAAGGGTCTTAAATAGGGAGGTGGTCACTCTGACAGAGCTCCAAAGTTTCTCTGTGGAGATGGGAGAACCTTCCAGAAGGACAACCATCTCTGCAGCACTCCACCAATCAGGTCTTTATGGTAAAGTGGCCAGACGGAAGCCACTCCTCAGTAAAAGTGACGACAGCCCGCTTGGCGTTTGCCAAAAGGCACCTAAAGGATTCTCAGATCATGAGAAACAAGATTCACTGGTCTGATGAAATCAAGATTGAACTCATTGGCCTGAATGCCAAGCATCACGTCTGAAGGAAACCAGGCACCGCTCATCACCTGGCCAATACCATCCCTACGGTGAAGCATGGTGGGGACAGCATCATGCTGTGGGGATGTTTTTCAGCGACTGGGGACTCGTCAGGATTGAGGGAAAGATGAACGGAGCAAAGTACAGAGAGATCCTTGATGAAAACCTGCTCCAGAGTGCTCAGGACCTCAGACTGGCGCGAAGGTTCACCTTCCAACAGGACAATGACCCTAAGCACACTGCTAAGACAACGCAGCAGTGGCTTCGCAACATGTCTCTGAATGTCTTTGAGTGGCCCAGCCAGAGCGCTGACTTGAACCTGATCGAACATCTCTGGAGAGACCTGAAAAAAGCTTTGCAGCGACACTCCCCATCAAATCTGATAGAGCTTGGATCTGGATCTGCAGAGAAGAATGGGAGAAACTCCCCAAATACAGGTGTTCCAAGCTTGTAGCATCATACCCATGAATACGCTAGGCTGTAATCGCTGCCAAGGGTGCTTCAACAAAGTACTGAGTAAAGGGTCTGAATACTTATGTAAATGTGACATTTCATTTTTTAATTTTTTTAATAAATTTGCTAAAAATGTCTAAGCCTGTTTTTGCTTTGTCATTATGGGGTATTGTGTGTAGATTGATGAGGGAATGAAAACAATTTAATCCATTTTGAAATAAGGCTGAAATGTAATAAAATGTGAAAAAGGGAAGGGGTCTGCATACTTTCCGAATGCACTGTATGTGTGGAGTTTAGTTCAGATTATTTGTTTGCAATATGTGATCTATAGGCTAAGAGATCTTCATAAAATGTTCATTTGATTGTGGGGTTTGAATAGTGTGAGAAGGCAACATATTTGGTAAAGGATCACAACATAGAGTACAAAATCAATTTGAGCTCTTATAGGGGAAGTAGCCTACATTGGGTGTACAGTTTTCAATTACAGCATTATTTAGGTGCTTCTACACCTGCATTGCTTGCTGTTTGGGGTTTTAGGCTGGGTTTCTGTACAGTACTTTGAGATATCAGCTGATGTACGAAGGGCTATAGAAATAAATTTGATTTGATTTGATTTGATTTAGTCGGCAATTATTCTTCTGCTATTTATTTTGTTACCAATAGTATTTATAATAGTATCTTCTTCTTAAAATGATTTTGTCTCCCCTTTTTTTTACTAAATGGAATGGCTTGTCCAGCACTTTGTAAAAACCCAGAGTGCATTGAGTGAATATTGGGAAAAGATATTGGTTCCTTTCTAAACATAACAATGTGAATGCAAAGAAGACTCAGACCACTAAATAGGTGACGTGAACTGTCAAAATAATTGAGTCCTCATTCAAAGGCCAGGAAAGGGTGAATACAAAAAGAACTGAGTTCTTTAGCTTTTTTTTTTTACCCCAGAATTCACTTTAAAGAGGACTGAGATCAGTTATTTAAAAGAGGACTATGTGTGGAAACCCAACATAAGGCCAAATATACACTGGAGTTCCTTACCAAGATGACATTGAATGTTTCTGAGTGGCCTAGTTATAGTTTTGACTTAAATCAGCTTGAAAATCTATGGTAAGACTTGAAAATGGCTGTTTGGCAATGATAAACAACCAACCCGACAGAGCTGTAACTGTTGCCAAAGGTGATTCTAACATGTATTTATTCAGAGTTATGAATACTTATTTAAATTAGATATTTCATTTTCAATAGATTTCTACAAATTTCTAAAAACATGTTTTTACTTTGTCATTATGGGGTATTGTATGTAGATGGGTGAGATGTTTTATTTATTTAATCAATTTTAAATTCAGGCTGTAACACAACTAAATGTGGAGTAAGTTAAGGGGTATGAATACTTTCTGAAGGCACTGTATATATTTAAATGTTTACATTTACAGGCTTTCTGGGGTCCTAGTGAGAGCTGGGTGAATGGACGAGTTGAAACTTAAGGACTCCCTCCTGTCTCTGTGTGTGTCCTTACAGTGCTCAGCACAGGCGGAATTGGGAGGACAGTGAGAGGATCTTTACTGAGCTGATCCACTCCATTAAAACAAGGCACTCTGAGGTGAAGGAGCTGAACAGAGCCCAGGAGAAGGCTGAAGTGAGTTGGGCTGAAGGACTCCTGGAGCAACTGGAGCAGGAGGTAGCTGAGCTGAGGAGGAAAGATGTGGCAGCTATCCATTTCCTCCAGGTCAGGTGACAGCTGTCTTCTCAGCTCTCTCACACAGAGGCCCACATCCATTTCCTCCAGGTCAGGTGACAGTATAAAGACTGTCTTCTAAAGCAGCTCTCTCACACAGAGGCCCACATCCATTTCCTCCAGGTCAGGTGACAGTATAAAGACTGTCTTCTAAAGCAGCTCTCTCACACAGAGGCCCACATCCATTTCCTCCAGGTCAGGTGACAGTATAAAGACTGTCTTCTAAAGCAGGCATCTTTCAAACATGATCTTAAACGGAGCTGTGTCTTGGTTCAGATGCAGTAAAGATCTTATGGATTTTAGATATCCGTATTGTATTTCCCTCTCTCCATGTAGAGTTTCCCGTCTTTCAGTGTCTCTCCTGAATCTGCTGCCTTACCCAGCATCATTGTCAATCCACACATCTTCTTTGAAAAGGTTAAAAAGATTGTCTCAGAACTGACAGAGCAACTGGAGGACGCCTGCAAGAAGCAAAATGTAATCATATCAGAGAGGTCGGTAGGATTTTAAAAACTTTTATCAAGTGATGGGTTAGTAAGACTAGGGCTATTTAAGATACTTAGATGCTTATTGGAATGTAAAATCTAGCTGTCAGTAAATCCTAGGAAAGACAAATTGTAAAATGGTTCATTTGTTTTATGTTCTTTAGCCAGGTGAATCTCCTTTGTTCACTTAATTATGGAGGATTGGTCATTCCAAATTGTGATGACTTTTTGTCTCCACAGTTAAATCAGTCAGAATTATTCCAACCCCTGATCCTAAGACCAGAGAGGAGTTTATACAATGTGAGTGATGAGCAGACACGCACACACCTTTTGTGCGGACAGATTCACAAACAGTGCCATGAAAAACTTTTTGCCCCGTTTCTGATTTTCTCTATTTGTGCATATTTTTTACGCTGAATGTTATCAGATCTGCAACCAAAACCAAATATTAGATAAAGGGAACATGAGTAAATAAATTACACAAAAAATGAATCCTTATTTCTTTGATTTAATAAACAAAGTTACGCAACACCAAATGCTCCCAGTGTTTACCCCCAGTGTTGTTTTTTTCCACACATGGCAGGAGCCATGTAATCCAAAAAGTTCCACTTTTGACTCATCGGTCCATAAAGCCGGTCCAGGAGTCTTGGCGATCATCCAGGTGCTTCCAGGTGCTTTTTGGCAAAGTTGAGTGTACTTTTGGGATGAAGTTGGTCCCGTTATGTCGGGCGAAAACCAAACACTGCATTTCACAGTATGAACCTCACACCAACGGCCAAGCATAGTGGTGGTAATGTGATAGTTTGGGATGCTTTGCTGCCTCAGGACCTGGACAACTTGCCATCATTAAAGGAACCATGAATTCTGCTTTGTATCAGATAATTCTATAGGAGAATGTCAGGATAACCATCCATGAGCTGAAGCTGAAGTGCAACTGGGTCATGCAGCAAGACAATGATCCAAAACACACAATCAAGTCTAGAAATGGCAAAAAAAAAGCTACAAATTTGAAGTTTTGGAATGGGCTAGTCAAAGTCCAGACCAAAACCTGTTGAGATGTTGTGGCAGGATCTGAAATGAGCAGTTCTTGCTCGAAAACCCACAAATGTCGCTGAGTTAAAGCAGTTCTGCAAAGAAGACTGGGCCATTCCTTCACAGTGATGTGAGAGATTGATTAACAATTACAGGAAGTGTTTGGTTGCAGTCATTGCAGGTAAAGGTGGCACAACCAGTTATTGAGTGTAAGTTGCCAATTACCTTTTCACTAAATGAATTAAGTATACATTTTGTTGTGTAACACACACACACACACACACACACACACACACACACACACACACACAGCAGCACGTGTCATGAAAAGTACATTTCACTCACTTTCTTTTTTCACTAACTTCCTCAGACTCCCACCAACTCACTGTGGATCCTAACACATCACATACAAAAGGCTGTCTGTCTGAGAGGAAAGTAACATACAGTGGCAAGGACCAGCCCTTTCCTGATAATCCAGAAGGATTTCGCAAATCTCAGGTGCTGTGTAACGAGGGTCTGTCTGGAACCTGCTACTAGGAGGTAGAGACGGAGGGGGACACTCATAGAGGAGTGTCATATAAAGGGATGAGTAGGCAGATTGTCTTTGGAAATAATAATTACAGCTGGAGTATACGTGCTTCAGACTGAAATATCTGTTCCCTGTTCCTCCATAGTAGGCATGTACCTGGACCACAAGGAAGGAACTCTGTCTTTTTACAGTGTCTCTGACACAATGACCCTCCTCCACAGTGTCCAGACCACATTCACTGAACCTCTCTATCCTGGGTTTGGAGTTTATTGGCCAGGGTCCTCTGTGAAGATACTGACACCGTAAGTGATTGATTTAGGAGTACAGTCATCTTAATGATCAATTGACTCTTTAGACACCTGAGTCCCAGTACATAGGCATAATAACACTCTCACAAAAAAATCTATTAAATCACATGGTGGATAGGATATCAGAGTGTACCAGGGTTGGGATCAATTTGAATTGAATGCAGTCAATTCAGGAAGGGATTTGAATTTTAAATTGACATTTTAAAACTTTTAAAATAATAATATTTTACTTTTCATTTTATTGAGAAGTCATTGAAAATAAATGCCTTTAAAAAAAATGTTTGGGGGTTGAATCATAATTTTTGTTGACTTCCTGAATTGATTGCCTTCAACTGAATGAGCCCAACCCTGGAGAGTACTGTACATACCATTATAGAACATGACAGGACTTTATCCCTTTTTATCTGCATTCTAAAATATTCCCTCACTGTTACATTTAGTATACAGGTATATTTAAATACATACATACACTTTTGTTTAGAGTATGTCCCTTTATTCAAGTCTTAAGAAAAACAGATAACGATCACAAAATATATAATTTTTCAGTGTCCTAAACAAACTACTGAACTTGATCAGAATAAAAGCTTTTGATGATCTGTCTATTACCAGGGAATCTGCAGCCAAAAATATTTTTTGCAGCATCTGAAATCAGGAGGGTTCATGTTTGTATTCTAAAATCTGTCGTAATGTTTTGCTTTTTTTTGTGTATTTTCATTTATTTTGTCTGAACCTTTTTATATTTTCACCATCCTTTAAGCAGGGTCATTAGTTTCAGGGTTGGTTATTCACTGTAATGTTGCACTTACTGTAAGGGAACAACGTGATTTGTTTTTTCTGTGTGTAAGTAAATAAATAAAGGATAAATAGAAACAAATACATTTTTCCTAATGCTAAATTCCCTATTCTTCTTGTGGAAGATCTCTCCATTCACATTCCCTTTCTCATCAGTTGTTCCTTTATCTGAGACACAGAAATAATATTGGCTTCATGAATATACGCTGAGTATACAAAACATTAGGTATACCTTCCTAATATTGAGCTGCACCCACCTTTTGCCCTCAGAACAGTCTCAATTCTTCAGGACATGGACTTTACAAGGTGTCAAAAGCGTTCCACAGGGATGCTGGCCCATGTTGACTCCATTTTTTAAAATATTTTTTAACCTTTATTTAACTAGGCAAGTCAGTTAAGAACAAATTCTTATTTTCAATGACGGCCTAGGAACAGTGGGTTAACTGCCTGTTCAGGGGCAGAACGACAGATTTGTACCTTATCAGCTCGGGGGTTTGAACTTGCAACCTTCTGGTTACTAGACCAACGCTCTAACCACTCTAACCACAATGCTTCCCACAGTTGTGTCAAGTTGGCTGGATGTTCTTTTCTAAACACCTCTTTTCGCTTTGTCATTATGGAGTATTGTGAGTAGATTGCTTAAGAAATAGTTTTATTTAATCCATTTTAGAATAATGCTGTAACGTTACAAAATGTGGAAAAATTCAAGGGGTCTGAATACTTTTCAAAGGCACTGTACGAAAGCGTCAAGTAGTCTATAATGTGTGCGTTCTGAGGGACCTAGTCCCTTCATGAAAGGAGATGAGACTCACTTATTGTAAGATGGCCGCGCCCAGGGCAGGTTCAGTGAAGGTCAGGGGTCAGCTCCACTCTCGCTATCTGCGTCCTACTTAACACAGGTACTGACAGAAAAGATAGGAGAGAGAGAGAGAGGAGGATCAATACCAGGCAAATGTTGTATGAGACATTTGTTCTACCATTTATGCCGTCAGATTCACATACTGTATGCTATGTTTACTCTAATCATCAGTCAATAATACACACTAACACAATCTGTGTGCAAAATAAAGAGAGAGAATGAAAGACCAATTCTCTAATGGTCCCAACAATGTTGAGTGACTGACAAATGGAAGTTGAAAATCACAAAATCACACACCCATGTCTCTGAGTTTTCATTCATCCCAGCATTATCAGGTTCAAGGATCTCTTCTGTCTTCCAGTACCTGAATGAGGAGTCACTTTGGTCTGACCACCTCCAGGAGTATCTGAACAGGCTGATCAACATCTCTCCTGTCACCATCTTATGGATGTCCTGGTTCTCAGACTGGTTCCTCACACTCACCAGGTCATTGTGATGATTTCTGCAGTTGCTCTGGGCAGCTCTTCACATCTGGGTCTTCTTGACTAGAATGATCTTCTCAGAGAGCAGATGTTCACCCATCAAACACGCAGACAGGAGAATGTTTTGAAAAATGTCATGTGAATGTGTGGTCATTGTTATCTTGATATGTGAGCATGTATTGTACACGTACTGTTTTTCTTGGTTCTCTTTCTGCAGACTGTGTGTGTGTGTGTGTGTGTGTGTGTGTGTGTGTGTGTGTGTGTCTTGCTGGTGGTTTTTGTGAAATCCCCATTCCCAATTAGACTCGCTATCGTAGCAAAGAGCACTGTCAAATGTCTGACTACATTCTACATCATTCCACTTTCCTTCTTGGTCCATCCCCACACAATTCTTTCTACCATACCCATTTGGTTCCCCACTCTTCCAGTTCCAAAACGTAGCCTCTCCATCACTATAGGGCTCATTGCCAATCCAAATCCTGGCTTTTAGAATCCCATGAACACAGGTTTGAACCATAATTGTATCATTATAGTATGTTATATACGCTCTCTTTCTCACATACATACACTGACCTGAGATCAGCAGGGAAGAGCCCCACAACCTCAAATGATCAACCTGCAATAGTAAATAGTGTGGATTAATAATACATTTGCATGACCGTTACTGCATGTTTGGCACTGCAATACTGTTTAATGTATACATACTATCATTTGAAAGTATGTTACAGATTGTAGTTCAACACTTGATGTTGAGGACACTGAAATAGGAACTTTCTGTATTGTCTTTCCTCCTTCACCAACCTCTCTTTTCGCTTACTAAATTCTCAGAATGCATTGCCAGAGAAGATACAATGTTCCTCCCGTCGGACCCTTGCCTGCAATTTATTGTGAGAAGGAAAGGTGAAGAAAAAGGACAGGAGAAATTGAGAATAACCATTAAGAATTAGCCCTTGTCTCTCATTATCAGGTAACTGCCAAAATAAAGGAAACACCAACATAAAGGTTCTTAATAGAGCTTTGTGCCACCATGAGCCAGATTAGCTTCAATGTACCTTGGCATAGATCAGGGATGGGCAACTTTGATGGGGGTTGAGGCCACAGAAAAAAATCTACGTTTTAGAGTTAATTTTGTGCAATTCTATACATTTTGCCAAGTGGTGTAGAGACAATGTTGCAGTTTTAAAGCAAGTTTGCTGCAATTCTGCAGCAACAACAAAAAATGAATGGGGGGGGGGGGGGGGGGGTCTTCAAATAAGTTGCCCATCCCTGGCAATAATAAAACATTGATTGATTATTGGCATCAATTTATGCAGTAATCTTAATGCTACAGTTTGACATTAATAGGATCTCATAATCAATCATTTTTTACATTTTTTTTTATTGAACCTTTATTTAACTAGGCAAGTCAGTTAAGAACAAATTCTTATTTACAATGCTCTCCTAAAGGGGAAAAAAAGGCATCCTGCGGGGATGGGCGCTGGGATTAAAAATTAAAATAAATTAAATAAAAATATAGGACAAAACACACATCACACAAGATTCATATTTACATAGATTCATGAAAATTGCATCACATTTTCCCAAGGACCACTCATTTTGTCACTTTCCCCCACAAGAAAATGTTCCTTGATGATTGATTACATTTCAATATATTCTTACTCTTCTTATGGACCATATGCTAAACCATCACCCCTACTCCTTAGATGGAGTGTTTACCAGAGTTTGACCACTGGTGTGAACTGACCATTAGGATAAAGGGAGTATTTGGTTTCCAGTGGCCCTTGAAGAGCATTCATGCTATCAGGAGTTTGTGTTTGGTTACACAGGCCCTACTTCCTACTGACAGACACTGAAGGTGACTTGAAGGAGGTTTGAAGTAAATGTTCTGGCTGTTGTAGGCCTGTATACACGTTATTCAAATAGAGGTTGTGAAAATCAACCAAGGAGTGAGAACGAAGTGAACTTTGGGATGCTGTACAATATTGCATTATAACTAGCCTTTGTCTTTATTGATGAAGCAACCGGGTTGTACCCTGGTCCAGGTCACATTTATCAACATGGTTCATTCCTGCCCATTCCTGAGTATGGGCACTCACTTTAAAACTCATGAAATTGTGTATTTATATAACAAATTACTTATTTAAAAGAATGTGGTTCAAGTAGAAAAAACACAAGTCGCTTTCGGGGGACAGCTCCCTTGTTACTAATTGGGCGAAACCAATAATTAAAAGGGGTGGTTCACAAAAAATCCTTTAGAATTTCTGAGAAAAGGGATGTGTAACATGTCTAACTTTTTAATATTTATGTTGTTAATTTGGACCTATTACATTTATTACGTTTTCTCGTATTAATGTCAATCGTTTATGTGTATTGTTTTTGTACCCCACCAAAGCAAGGAAGTGCTGCTGACTGTTTCTGCGTAGCAAGCTAGTTTGAAATGGTTGGTCAGACAAAGGCAGCACAGGAAGAATCCCACAACAGAACCGAAATGCTAATAGAAACGTTGTATTTTAATCGATGACACAGAAGAAACAGATACTGCGGTTTTCATAAATACATTTCTACTTTTTGTTTTGAAAATGAACGACCGACTGGATCCGTTTGAAGAACGACAGCGGTCATCTGACTTGAAATTGGGTAGAGTCGCCTGACCGTCACTGTTTTCCGCCTTTAAGTACGCTAACTAACGTTAGCTATCCCAAGTTTTTGTAGGACGTAGCTAGCTAGCTATCTCATTTGATTAGAATAATATCATTATAACCTAGCTATTATAACACAACCTCCACACTTCTTGTTGGACATGCATTATGAAGAGATGGCTGGACTTTGAACAGGTTATTTTCCTGAGTAACATTACCTAATTTAGCTAGCTAACAGTTAGCTAGCCTACTCGAATAAGCGGATACCTGGTTAGTTTTATCTAACCCCTCCCTTTCCAAACATGTTTGAAATGGAAACGCACATATCTGGCCTCTTCCCGGAAATTTTAGCTATAATTTTCAGTTACTTGGACGTAAGGGACAAAGGTAGGGTTGCCCAAGTGTGTGCGGCCTGGAGAGACGCTTCGTATCACAAGTCTGTGTGGAGGGGGGTGGAAGCGAAGTTGCATCTGCGGAGGGCCAACCCGTCCCTGTTCCCCAGCCTCCATACCCGAGGCATTAGGAAGGTCCAGATCCTAAGCTTGCGACGAAGCCTAAGCTATGTAATCCAGGGGCTGCCAAACATCGAAAGCCTTAACCTATGTGGCTGTTTTAACCTCACGGACAACGGCCTCGGACATGCGTTTGTTCAAGACATCCCGTCCTTGCGAATCCTCAACCTCAGCCTTTGCAAACCGATCACAGACTCAAGCCTGGGTAGGATTGCCCAGTATCTCAAAAACCTGGAGGTGCTGGAACTTGGAGGCCTCAGTAACATCACCAACACAGGCCTTCTTCTCATCGCCTGGGGCTTGCACAAACTCAAGAGCCTTAACTTGCGGAGCTGCAGGCATGTGTCAGACGTCGGCATTGGTCACCTGGCTGGGATGACCCGAAGCGCAGCCGAAGGCTGCCTTTCCCTGGAGCAGATGACACTACAGGACTGCCAGAAACTGACAGACCTGTCCCTCAAACACGTCTCCAAGGGACTAGCCAAGCTCAAGGTGCTCAACCTCAGCTTCTGCGGAGGCATATCGGATGCAGGTATGATCCATCTGTCGAACATGAATCACCTGTCAAGCCTCAACCTGCGGTCCTGTGACAACATCAGTGACATGGGCATCATGCACCTGGCCATGGGGTCTCTGCAGCTCTCTGGCCTGGATGTTTCCTTCTGCGACAAGATAGGTGACCAGAGCCTGGCCTACATCGCCCAGGGGCTGTACCAGCTCAAGTCTCTGTCCCTGTGCTCCTGCCACATCAGTGACGACGGGATCAACCGGATGGTGCGCCAGATGCACGAGCTCAAGACGCTGAACATTGGGCAGTGTGTACGCATCACTGACAAGGGCCTGGAGCTGATTGCTGACCACCTGACGCAGCTCACTGGTATCGACCTGTATGGGTGTACCAAAATCACCAAGCGGGGCCTGGAGAGGATAACGCAGCTCCCGTGCCTTAAAGTGTTAAACCTGGGACTCTGGCAGATGACTGAGAGTGAGAAAGTTAGGTGAAAGCCAAACTGGGATGAACTGCCAAGTGGGGTTTTCACTGTAATATTTTTCATCCACAGAGATTACCTGAGCGGAACAGCTCGTAGACTATTACATTATCTTTAATAGCTACAATACTGTGACTTAATTTTAGCAGAAGGAAACACTTTTTAAACATTCACTGTCACAGCAATATTCCACCCCTTATTTTGGTAAAATTGCTTTCTTATTTCAGTGTTAACTATCCTGTCCCTGTATCACATCTATAAGGTTTTGACTAGCTACCTCATCCATTCAAGAAACTGTACTGTCTGGGACACAACCACACTACACAGCATCTTTCCATGCAAAACAAACTCATTTTTAAACTTTCCCTTTAACTGTTTACCAGTATTGATGATAGACATGACTCATGCAAAACATCTCTGTTCAAACACAGTCCTTAACACTGCACAAAGGCGTTAACGCCTTGGATTGAAGTTGTGAGCAGGGGATTTCTTCAGCTGAAGTATTTTGCTTATGTTAATGAAGGTATTTTTTATGAATGGCTGTAGTCCAGAACATTGTACTTCAAATTGAAGTGTTTTGTTTTTTAATTGGTAGTTCCCATTCCTGAGGAGTTACACTGTATCAAACATTGTAATATGCCTTACTCCAGCTTGTCAACATGAACAGTGTGGATATGACAGGGGTAAACTGCCTTTTCCTCCTGGGAACTTTAGAATGGAGAGTGGAAATAGACTTTGGGCTCAATTCAATCTGTATCGCGGAAGTTGTTACAGCATGATTGAAATTTGAAGGCACTGTTCCCACGTTAGTGGAGACTGCATTCACGGTAAACGCTGCAAATGTCGGCACAATCGGAAATAACCTTTAAATCTTTGAGCAATCTAATGCTTCAGCGATAGATTGAATAAAGCCCTTTATCTTGTCTTTGGTTATCAAGAATATGTATTTCTGTATGCAACATATCAATAACCTACATATTTTCTCCTGTAAAGCCTCCAAGGAAAGATATTGGAGTGTTAAGGCTAATTTAAAATGTTTATATTCATACGATAGTGATATTTATTAATAAAAACGCACAATGTTTATTGGGGGGAAATTCTTTCATTTGAGTTCTGTTGTCCAGTAAGTGGTTTACCCATTGTAAAAACAGGGCAGTAGGTGCAGGGTGTTGAGAACATTATTGCTCTATTATATGCCTGGTCCAGAAACAATTATGACCAGATTGACTATAGGTTTGAGGTTGCACAACCAGTTTGACAAAATCGGGCCCTCTGTTTCTATCCCCTTTGTGTGCTGATCTGAACCTGATACATATGTAAGTAAAATGGTGGATTACCACCTACCATGGCGTTAAGAGGAGTTTCTGTCACTGCTTACACACACCTATCCAGAAGTTGAGGGGGGCTTGTCAGTCACATTTGACCTCATCTCCTTACTGGCTTAACAGCAGAACAGGGTCTGAGAGAATGAAAACCATTCTTAGCAATTGAGGCAGATATTAAAATAGAGACAAATGTTACTTAATTCTGCTGATAAATATACACATGATGCTCCTGTAAACAAATCCCCAGAGTCAAAGATTGATAGGATATATTTATTTACATACATATACAAAATGCAAATACTCATCTTTTCTTTTTTACATAGTTTTACTTTTTTTCATCAACACAGAAGGCAGTACATTAACTTTAAACACAAAAAAAAAGTGAACCATGACTTTGGTAGTAGTCGCCCCTTTAACAGCAAGCACTGTTCCAAAATGAAAAATATGAAGTTATCACAGAATGGTGAGTCCACAGACATTAAGGCAAAGGCAGGGATACAAAGGCTAGGGCCCGGTTCCTCCTTCCTAGAATCAAACTATATTCTAATGACCTGGATAGGTGAAAGCTGAGGAGTGGAACCCTTTGGTTTGACCTCGTGATTTTGTCAGGTCAGTCATTACTTCTGGGATTGCCAGGATGTGATTCAAAATTAGTATCATCATAGGGCCTATAGACAAGAGGCAGGATAAAAGAACCTGAACAGTAACCTAGTCTCCAACTCTGGTCCTGGAGAGCAAGCTGATCTGTAGATTTGTATTATTGTTCAAACATTGACTGATTGGCATAGGAATGCACTTTATATAGCAGTTACAAAATGCCAGACTGGCAGAGTGATGTCTGTTCTATACAGTACAACTGTCACTAATCAGGCCACAGGACAAACATGTTTGGAGACCACTCGGTCCTAAAGGGTCAGACTACTATGTGAGAGAACATAAGAGGAACACAGTCTAGGGAGCGTCATTCCCACAAACACCCATTCACATCTCAGACATGAACAAACAAAGCACTGGAACCTAAAGGGGAAAAGGTTTACATATGTGGCAAAAGTGTGTATATAAAAAATGAACAATTTAGAAATAAATGCAAAAAAAGTAGTCTCCATCTACACAGTCACGGTTTGAAAATGTTTGTAGTTAATTTGACACATTAAACGTTTTTGACACATTTCTCCAGTTTTAGCTGAGGACACGATCCACAACTTTGTTCAGAGGGACTTGCTCCTCACGATTCTGTGCAAACATTTCAATGCATATATCCATATGGTCAACATCATACTTTGTATATATATTTATTGAACATGACTTTGCGACTTATGGCAGTACTGTCAAATACATCTTGTCTGCAGACAAATCGAGACACACGGGACTGCACTGCTTTTAGCTTCTCACTTGTGTATTTTTATATATATCTTTTTTAAACAGAATTCACAACATCTTCCACTGGGTTACTTTTATATAGTCACTGCACGTATTTGATGAGTTATTTACAAATGGATTTTAAAAAGTTCAAACCCACTGAGAAGTGACCATCATGTCTTTTTAACTAGGATTCCCTATAATCTCATTACATTATGAACCATATTTAGCTCTGAAGCGTTGGACAGATGCAGTGAACGCGCAACATTTACATCTAAGGGAATGTAATTCAATTTTTAAAAATGAAGCAATTATAGTTTTTAAAAGTCATATCTATAGAAACTTTGGATGAGATCATGTGACTGGTGGATTAGATCTTTATTGATGTCTTATGCCATGCTGTAGCACCAATAGAACTGAGGAATAAAAAAGGTCCCTCATTTAGGTCCAGTACTGATCCCTGTGCACGCTCAAAGGCCACTCTATGGTAGCATCCCAAATGACCCCCTATTCTGTTTAGTGCACTACTTTTGACAAAATAAGTATACAATGTGGGGAATTAGGTATCATTTGGGATGCTGGCTATGACTGAAAATAAACTAACATTGCATACCTCATATAGAAGGGAGTGCTGTGTGCAAAACCATTCAAATCAACTGCTCTCTCTCTCTCTCCCTAACTCGAAAAGCTAGTGTATCTCAGTTTCACATAAATTAGACATTGATGTCAATGGGAAATGTGTGTGGAAATTCAAGTTAGGATTCTTCCCTCTGTCTTAAGAGCCGTTCACAGAACACGCAGTACGTCAGCCATAGCTAAAGCCTTACATTTAGTCAGCAAAACTCAGCTAGGGGTTTCTCGCAATAGATCTAGGTGGGGAGTTGAGGGAAAAGGTTTGTTGTCCAGTAACTCACATAGGAGATTCTGAAGGCCAATCAAAGGAAATAAAATAGCAAAAAATGTGGTTTAAATCACTGGTTCCTAAATATTTTTATTCCACGACACTCCACCATTCAGAAAAAACACTGGTTTAGATTCAAAGAGAAAACAATGGTTGTGTCAGTAGGGATGAACCCAGAGAAAACATTTTGAAAGTGCTACCTGTGTTTTCTCTTTCAAAACGTTTTGGTATGACGTGCCCTACTGAACACAACCCATGACTGACAGGCCGCTACATCCCTCCACCATTAGGCCACTTTGTGGCTGTTCTTCATCATCATCATCATCATGTCCTCAGGCTGGTCAATATCCCCAGGAATGATAATTGGGCATGTGGGGGTGCAGTACAATCGCCCAGTCTTCCCTCTGCCCTGATCATGTGTGAATAAATGGGAGGAAGGTTGCCTGAAGCTCATGCGGGGTCATGAGGTGGTCTGTAAAGGTGAGCGGTCAGCAGGACTCCTCCAGCGCGTTGACCACCTGCTCCAGGATGTCAGGGCAGTAGTCAGCGATCTGCTGCAGAACTGAATTGGCATACTCCTGCAGCTCCCCACTCTCCTTCTCACACAACTCCAACTCCAGTTCCAACTAAGGAAGAGAGATGATGCGTTAGCATACTTCTCCAACCCCACCCCCATTTTTTCTTGAGGCAAATCAAAACATTAGATAACACAGAGTGCAGAAAGATAAAGAGGGAAAGAAAGAGAGGGAACAAGAGAGGAAGGGATAGTCCAAGTCGTTATTAAAAACAACGTTGCACCCTCGCCCGCCTGTGGATATGCTTGTTGGGTTATTTGTAACATACAGTACCAGCCAAACGTTTGGACACACCTACTCATTCAAGGGTTTCTCTTTATTTGTACCATTTTCTACATTGTAGAATAATAGTGACGACATCAAAACTATGAAATAACACATATTACTCATGTAGTAACCAAAAAAAGTGTTAAACAAAATCAAAATATGTTATATTTGAGCCACCCTTTGTCTTGATGACAGCTTCACACACTCTTGAAAAAGCCTTGAATGAGCAGGTGTCCAAACTTGACTGGTACTGCACTTGTCGCCTTAAATCAACTAACTACATTATACCTAAAAACATTTTCATTCTAAATGTAAAAATGTTAGCATGAACAGACAGACTGTGGCATGGAATGTACATCACGATTCTCAGCCAAAGGGACGATTCCAACAGACTAACTAGCAAGCCCTGCTTTTAAGATGCCGAAAAGCTATTGCGTATCATTTTGTTAGTCAGAGAAAAACGACCACCAAATTAAGTTTCATCAACTGCCCAAGGAGAAGGACCAGGTTAGACAAACCTCACGGTTTCAGGCTATTACGTTGCAATGAAAATGGAAAGCTGTGGGGTCTGGTTACTCAATACATTTTTGTTTATATCTAACTAGCTATGTATATTGCATAAAGCTTGCTAGTTAGCTTGTAGTAAGGACTAGTGCACTGTATCCATCCAAATTAAAGCTAGAATATCCTTCTGCAATTGGATATTTATGCAAAACTGGAGATTCCACCAAGTAGGTGGGATTCGCTGTGGGCTACTTGGGGCCATTTGGTAGGGTTGTCTCCCCAGCTGATCTCTGGCAAGTAGAAAGGACATATAGACAAGCCAACAAGAAGCAACTTTTCTAAATACCTAGACCGTTCAAGGGCAGGTAAAGACTGGAAGTAGTTATGCAACATATCTAAGATAATCATTTGCTATTGTGACAGCCAAGTAAGTCAATTACAAAAACGACTGAACAAAAATATAAATGCACCATGTAAAGTGTTGGTCCCATGTTTCAAGAGCTGAAATAAAAGATAGACATTTTCCATACGCACAAAAAGCTTATTTCTCTCATATTTTGTACACACATTTGTCTATATCCCTGTTATTGAGCATTTCTACTTTGTCAAGATAATCCATCAACCTGACGGGTGGCATTTCAAGAAGCTGATTAAACGGCATGATCATTACACAGGTGCACCTTGTGTTGGGGGAAAATAAAATCCACTAAAACATGCAGTTGTGTCACCACACAATGCCACAGATGTCTCAAGTTTTGAGGGAGCGTACAATTGGCATGCTGACTGCAGGAATGTACACCAGAGCCGTTGCCAGATAATTGAATGTTAATTTCTCTACCATAATCCGCCACCAATGTTGTTTTAGAGAATTTGGCAGTTCATCCAACCGGCCTCACAACTGCAGACCACATATATATTAACGTGTGGGAGAGCGGTTTTCTGATGTCAACTTCATGACCAGAATGCACCATGTGGCGGTGAGCTTATGGTATGGGCAATGAACACTATTGCATTTTATCTATGGCAATTTTAAATGCACAGAAATACCATCACAAGGTCCTGGGGCCCATTGTCTTGCCATTCATCCGCCACCATATGTCGCAAGGATCTGTACACAATTCCTGGAAGCTGAAAATGTCCCAGTCCTTCCATGGCCTTTCATACTCACCAGACATGTCACCCATTGAGGCTACTTGGGATGCTCTGGATCGACGTATACGACAGCATGTTCCAGTTCCCGCCAATATCCAGCAACTTGGCACAGCCATTGAAGAGGAGTGGGACAACATTCCACAATCAACAGCCTGATCAACTCTATGCCAAGGAGATGTGTCACACTGCATAAGGCAAATGGTGGTCACACCAGATACTGACAGGATTTCTGATCCACGCCCCTACCTTTCTTAACGTACCTTTGACCAACAGATGAATATCTGTGTTCCCAGTCACGTGAAATTCATAGACTAGGGCCTCATGATTTCATTTAAATTGACTGATTTCCTTATATGAACCGTAACTCAGTAAAATCTTTGAATTTGTTGCATGTTGCGTTTATATTTTTGTTCAGCATACATTTAAGAAAAGTACATGAAGATTCCTTTACAACATTGCCTGCTCTCAAGCGTTATTACTACTTAGAAAAACGTCATACTGTAGGGCTTCCCTCATGCTGGCACTAACATCAGCCATGTGAGTGCTAGCTAGATACCAAGCAGAACATTAAGCTAGTCAAGACCAACAGACTATAATGTTACTAGTGAGTGGAGTTATGAACAGAATATACTACCGCGAGTAAAATGTCTTACATGTGATGAACTGTTTCACACACATAGCTAGTGCCTTCAGAAAGTATTCATACCCATCGACTTATTCCACTTTTGTGTTAGTCTGAATTCAAAATGGAATAAATGTTTTTTTCTCTCACCCATCTACACACAATAACCCACACCCACCCATAGTGACAGTAAAAATATATATATAAAATACAGAAATATTCCATCAGTATTCACACCCTTTTTGCTATGACAGTCAAACATTTTGCTCAGGTCCATTCAATTTCCTTTGATAATCCTTGAGATGTCACTTCGATTTGATTGGAGTCCACCTATGGCCAAATCAATTATTTGGACATGATTTAGAAAAAGACACCTGTCTATTTAAGATTCCACAGTTGACAGTGCATGTCAAAGCAGAAACTATACCATGACGTCCAAGAAACTGTCCTTAGATCTCCAAGATAAAATTGTGATGAGGCATATATATTGGTACGGGTATAAATCTATTTCTAGAGTGTTGAATGTTTCCACCAAACTGAGCAACCGGGCAAGAAGGACCTTGGTTAGGGATGTGACCAATGACCACTGACAGAACTACAGAGTTCCTTGGCTGAGATGGGAGAACCTGCCAGAAGGACAACAGTCTACAGCACTTCACCATTCTGGGCTTTATGGGACAGTGGCCAGACGGAAGCCACTCCTAAGAAAAGGGCACATGACAGCACGCCTGGAGTTTGCAAAAAGGCACGTGAAAGACAGATCATAAGGCAAAGTATTCTGTGGTCTGATGGGAGAAAATTGTAACTCGTTGGCCTGAATGCAAAGCGCTGTCTGAAGAAAACCAGGCACAGCTCATCACCCATTTAACACCATCCCTACCGTGAAGCATGGTGGTAGCAGCATCATGCTGTGGGGATACTTTTCAGCGGCAGGGCCTGGGAGACTGGTAGGGGAACAATTAATGGAGCCAAATACAGGCCAATCCATGATGAGAACCTGCTTCTGAGTGCAAATGACAGACTGAGGCAAAGATTTACGTTCCAACCAGACAAATCACCCCAAGCATACAGCCAAAGCAAGGCTGGAATGGCTTCAAAACAAGAATGTGAAAGTCCTTGAGTGGCCCAGCCAAAGCCCAGCCTTGTGAATCCCATTGAAAGTCTGTGGAAGGACTTTAGGATTGCTGACCACTCCCCATTCAGTGCATTCGGAAAGTGTTCACACCCCTTGACTTTTTCCACATTGTTCATTACAATTTTATTTTAAAATTGATCAAATTGACTAGTCTCCCAGTCCCTGCCTCTGAAAAACATCCCCACAGCATGATGCTACCACCACGCTTCACCGTAGGGATGGTGCCAGGCTTCCTCCAGACGTGATGCTTGGAATTCAGGTCAGAGAATCTTGTTTCTCATGGTCTGAGGGTCTTTAGGTGCCTTTTGACAAACTCCAAGCGGGCCATCAGGTGCCTTTTACTGAGGAGTGGCTTTTATCTGGCCATTCTACCATAAAGGCCTGATTGGTGAAGTGCTGCAGAGTTGGTTGTCCTTCAGGAATGTTCTCCCATCTCCACAGAAGAACTCTGGAGCTCTGTCAGAGTGACCATCGGGTTCTTGGTCACCTCCCTGACCAAGGCTCATCTACGCCGATTGCTCAGTTTGGCCGGACGGCCAGCTCTAGGAAGTCTTGGTGGTTCTAAACTTCTTCCATTTAAGAATGATGGAGGCCACAGTGTTCCTGGGGACCTTCAATGCTGCATAAATGTTTTGGTACCCCTTCCCTAGATCTGTGCCTTGACACAATCCTGTCTTGGAGCTCTACGGACAATTTCTTTGACCTCATGGCTTGGTTTTTGCTCTGACATGAACTGTCAATTGTGAGACCTTATATAGACAGGCGTGTGCCTTTCCAAATCATGTCCAATCAATAGAATTTACCACAGGTGGATTCCAAACAAGTTGTAGAAACATCTCAAGGATGATCGATGGAAACAGGATGTCCCTGAGCTCAATTTTGAGTCTCATAGCAAAGGGTCTGAATACATTTGTAAATAAGGCGTCTGTTTTTTTGTTAATACATTTGCAGAAATGTCTAAAAACCTGTTTTCGCCTTGTCATTATGGGGTATTGTGTGTAGATTGCTGAGAATTTTTATTTATTTAATCAATTTAAGAATAAGGCTGTAACGTAACAAAATGTGAAAAAAGTCAAAGGGTCTGAATACTTTCCGAAGGCACTGTATAACTTAACAGAGCTTGAGAAAATCTGCAAGAAAAATCCCCAAATCTATATGTGCCAAGCTGATACAGACATACCCAAGTCAACTCAAAGCTGTAATCGCTGCCAAAGGTGCTTCTACAAAGTATTGTTGACTCAGGGGTGTGAATAGTTATGTAAATGAGATATTTCTATATTTCATTTCTCCCCAAAATTTGCTATCAAACATGTTTGGGTGAGTGGTGAGTGATGGGTGAGAAAATAATATATTTAATCCATTTTTAATTCAGGCTGTAACAACAAAATGTGGATTAAGTCAAGGGGTATGAATACTTTCTGAAGGCACAATTTCCCACTCTTCCGCACCGAACAGCCTAAAGCTACAGGGCTCTTCTCAAAGGCTCCATTTCCCTACATGGGAGCATTATGAACCATATGTTCGTAGATTTGACTAGGTTACATGTACATTGAACAACACAGCAGCTTTTCGGCATGTTTTGGTATTTCCGTATGAAAAATAAAAGGAGAGCCGCACACTCTAGGAGCTCAGATGCAATCATTTTATAACCTAATAACCAACGTTACGACAGACAAGCGGTCTTCATCAAGCGGTCTGGACCAACTCACTGCACCAACGTAAAAGAGCCAACTTCATCATACCCTGATGAAGACAGCTTGTCTGTCGAATTGTTGGTTATTAGGTTATAAAATTATTGCATCTGAGCTCCTAGTGTGTGCGGCTCTCCCTTTTCTTTTTCAAGTGTTCTTCTCCGCTAGCCAGCATCTCGCCGAAACAGGTGTGCTTTTCTTTCGCTTCCAGATTAGTATTTCTGTATAACAAAAAATATACAGAAATGACAGGCAAAAATATACAATGACAGGCAATGAGAAATAATGTTTGGTTTTCCGCAATTTGTGGGCGTGGTCGAGGGGAATTCCTTCTTATGACATTAAATACCGACTGTTACCTGCTCCAGAGTCAACTTGTGTAGCTCCTCCTCCCAGGCTGCTGGGTTGGCGTGGTGATAGTGGGCGGGCGGGGTCAGGTCACTGAGGATGCTGGGGTCTCGGTCGTGGCAGAGGTCAGTCAGGTGGTCGATGTAGAGCTTCAGCTTACTGCGATTTTCACTCAGGGACAGGAGAGGGGGGATCATCTTGAGGGGACAATGGGAAGGGGGAGAGGAGAAAGAAAGAAAGAAATGAAGGAACCAGTTGGATAAAGGAAGAGAGAGAGAGGTCCCAGTGTGTTTTCAGAGGCTTAACCATGCTAAACCAAAAGCATGGAGCATGCAGAAGGAAGAAGAACCAGGCTGCATCTCACATGCATTAAGGAGATGGGAATGTGGAGTATGATATGTTGGACAGAAGTGTGTCCTGCTGTGTTGTGTGTGTGTGTGTGTGTGTGTGTGTGTGTGTGTGTGTGTGACTATTTGATTTACTCAGTTGTTCACAGACACAAGCTACAGTATGTGGTTGGCAGACAAACACTGAATGCGTTGCCATAACTTGACAGAGCACCATTACCATGGTAACACATTAACAACAGTGATAACATTCCCACAGAAATTACAAATGTGAGAACAGACAACATGTACCAAACACTGCATGGACCAAAGTAAAATGGTGAGAGGAGAAACGGATGACAAGACAAAATGGAGGAGCAGAACTAACACACTGAACGATGGAGTAAGAGAAAACATGCCAGGGAGGAGGTGAAGAATGGACAGATGACTGGCGTTCATTCATGCTCACCCTTCTGAACAAATTGGCAGAGAGAGAAAGGGGAGGAGGGCACAGGGTTGGCTATGCCCAGATACCCTCCTCATCATCCTATTGGACAGATGGTTTAGCCAATTGCAGCATTAGAAAAGAACACTTGGTTAGTAAAAGGGCACGGGACAGAACAAATAGTGCGAGAGATAACGCTTAGGTTTAGGTGCTGAAGAAAGATTCAATTGTTTATATTAGGAGTGATGATTCAATTTCACTTTAGGGACAGAAAGACAGTTGACATGACTTCATATAGTGGAGAAAGAGAGCGTATTCTGGTTAAGCTGCAGATGTGTTATCACAACAACACATTTGATCTAGATATATAGGATTATGTTTGGTTGACTGGGTACTCACCTGATCTGGAGAAGGTTTGTGATTGGTCTGGTCGGGGGCGGTCTTCAGGTGGTCGTCCCCATAGTTGTCTGCCATTAGCTTCATACGGTTCTGAGTCTGAGAGAGCGAGAAAGAGGGAGGATGGAGGAGAAAGGGGGAATAGAGGAGAATGTGGAAAGGATTTCAGGGAGAGAGACTTAAGGAAAACATTTTACCAGCATTTTAGTGTTCCCTACCTGCTGTTTGAGCTGTTGTACCAGACGGTCCTTCTCTCTCTTCAGCAGAGCCACCTCATCCTGCGTCTTCTTCTTCTTGGACGATGACAGCTCCAGCAGGGCGATGTTGGCATCCTTCTCACTGATGGCTGCCAGCAGCGCCTCCTGTCTGCACCGAGGAGGAATTACAGGGTGGTATTTCAGAATAATGAGTCATCTACACGGTGCAGGATATTCTATTACCTGGGAGTTTTACAACATTACCTGACTGTAACATGTTTGTTGACTTGGTAAAGTGGGGGGGTGGAAACAGTGTATGTTTGTCTTACTTCATCTCCAGCACCTCCTCCAGGTGTTTCCTGCGTTCAGCCCTTAGCGTGGTCAGATGGGCCTCCTTCTCACACAGGGACTGCTGGGTAGATGACAGCTTGGCCCTCATGGACTCCAGCTCCTGTTTCACCTTCTCCATGGCGCCCAGCAGCTCCTCAATCTGCACACACCATAGAATGAAGATAGTACAAACACACGAGCAGAGAAAGTGAAAATGTATGAGACGTGTTCATCATTCAAAGACAAACTGTACAGACCAATTTTGATGAACAGTCAATCAAAGGCACTCTAAAGAGGGAGGGCCATCAGAGGTTGTATGTTATTGAAAACATGGCTCTATCCAGAAGAAACCCCTAACCCTTAGGCACTAGCCCTTACACCCTAGCCAGTGGTAAAAAAAAATACTTTAAAGTACTACTTAAGTCGTTTTTTGGGGTCTCTACTTTACTTTTTATATTTTTGCCAACTTTTACTTCAATACATTCCTAAAGAAAATAATGTACTTTTTACTCCATACATTTTCCCTGACACCCAAAAATACTAGGAAAATGGTCCAATTCACACACGTATCAAGAGAACATCTCTGGTCATCCCTACTGCCTCTGATCTGGCGTACTCACTAAACACAAATGCTTCGTTTGTAAATGGAGTCTGAGTATGCCCCTGACTATCCGTTAATGTAAAAAACAAGAAATGTATTTTATTTATTTAGCCAGGCAAGTCAGTTAAGAACAAATTCTTACGTGCCCTACCCCGGCCAAAACCTAACCAGGACGACGCTGGGCCAATTGTCTGCTGCCCTATGGGACTCCCAATCACAGCTGGTTGTGATACATCCTGGAATCGTACCAGGGTCTGTAGTGACGCCTCTAGCATTGAGATGCCTTAGACCACTGCGTACTTTTGACACTTAAGTATATTTAAAACCAAATCATTTTTACTCAAGTAGTATTTTACTGGATGAATCTCACTTTTACTTGAGTCATTTTCTATTAACATATCTTTACTTTTACTACAGTATGACAATTGAGTACTTTTTCCACCACTGCCCCTAGGAACTAGTGTAAATCTGAATGGATGGATGGGTAATAGACCAGCAATATGGTGAACAGGGCTAGGCAACTCAATTCAGCTGTAGGTTGGATTTTGTCGGATCGACTGGTCAGGGGTCGGAACATAATTATAATAATTGACCACAACTTTTTTTTTTTAAATAGTGGGAATACTTGGTGAACAGATTCTCATTTTTAGCTGAAAACGTTTGACCAAAAACTAAAATCCTTTCATAAAAAATAAATACTTTGCTGTGTGGTTTTGCCGATCCCTTGGCCATGGTTTGTTTCTGGACCCAACGCCACTGAGGAGACGGATGTACAACAAGGGGCTCCAATGACAGCTCTAAACAGCACTAAATATACTACTCACTGTGGTACTTTCATTTACCTGGCATTTACATCGAAGTCACATTGTTAACAGTACAACTCAATATGGCTAAATAATAACTATTGAATTATCTGGGGTGCATTGTAAATACTAAATTATACCATCAATACACATGTTAGTATAATCATGGATTACCAACTAGTTGCAGATTGACATTACTAGAAATATGTACCACCAATATTAAAATCTGCACACCGGTAATAAAATACAAATAATAATACAATTTCTTTTTAAAAATCGGCCGATATTGGCCTTTTAACTCTATAAATCGGTATCGGACGTTAACTCCACCGATATTCAATGAATATGATGAAAAAAGTGAAGCTCATGCTTTTCTGAACACTGGCAGCCATTCTCATGTTGTGTCATTGACACAATGTATGAAATTAACATTTGAAGCATTTGAAGCATAGTTATTGGACATTTTATGAGAATTCAGTGTGGGAAACACACCTTTTCGATTTCCCCGATGTAAAACAGTATATCTGCAAATATATCGGTACGTTTTGCCTCCTAGACATCGGAATAGAGCTCCCAAAATAACATGGGTCAGGCTCTAACCAGAAGGTTCTAGTTTAGTTGACACCATGTCATTTCAAAGGGAATAGTAGGTAAATGGTACATGATAACATGGTCTAAAGAGCTACTACTGATCCAAAGGGTGAAATACAACAGAGGAGGATCATTACGTCATACCTTAGACCACTTAAAGTGGGCGTTGTTGGACTCATGCATTGGTTTGTGTGAGTGCTTCTGAGAGGCAGTGAGTAGCAGAGATAAAACAGGAGAACATTAGAGATAAGAAAACTGAGAAAAGGAGGGATAGCAGGGAGAGAGTGAAACGTAGCAAACAGGGCTGACAGAAGCCGTCTGTGTGTGTGTCTGTGTTCGTGTAGCTTTGTACGTGTATGTGTGTGCGCACTTCTCAAGCTGTTCTTTTAGTGTGTGCGTTTGTGTGTCCACTTGTGTTGCATGTGTGTGTATTTGTGTTGCAAGTGTGTGTGTGGGTGCGTGCATGTGTACTTCTGTTGTATGTGTGTGTATTTGTGTTGCAAGTGTGTGTGTGGGTGCGTGCATGTGTACTTCTGTTGCATGTGAGCGTACCTGTTTTTCCTGGTGGTTCCTGGCAGCCTCCTCCTGTGCCAGCACCATCTCTCTTTCCGCTGTGATCTGAACACTCTCTCGCAGAGCCTCCTCTAACTCCTCGATACGTTCCGTCTTCAACCGTAGAGAGTCCTGGAGGGGAGAGGAAGAGAAGAGGACAGGAGGGGAGGGGAGAGGAAGAGAAGAGGACAGGAGGGGAGGGGAGAGGAAGAGAAGAGGACAGGAGGGGAGAGGAAGAGAAGAGGACAGGAGGGGAGAGGAAGAGAAGAGGACAGGAGGGGGAGAGGAAGAGAAGAGGACAGGAGGGGGAGAGGAAGAGAAGAGGACAGGAGGGGGAGAGGAAGAGAAGAGGACAGGAGGGGAGAGGAAGAGAAGAGGACAGGAGGGGAGAGGAAGAGAAGAGGACAGGAGGAGAGAGGAAGAGAAGAGGACAGGAGGAGGAGAGGAAGAGACAAGAGGGGACAGGAGGAGGAGAGGACAGGAGGAGAGGGAAGGAAGAGGAGAGGAAGAGAAGAGGACAGGAGAGGAAGAAGAAGAGGACAGGAGGGGAGAGGAAGAGAAGAGGACAGGAGGGGAGAGGAAGAGAAGAGGACAGGAGGGGAGAGGAAGAGAAGAGGACAAGAGGGGAGAGGAAGAGAAGAGGACAGGAGGAGGAGAGGACAGGAGGAGGAGAGGAAGAGAAGAGGACAGGAGGAGGAGAGGAAGAGAAGAGGACAGGAGGGGAGAGGAAGAGAAGAGGACAGGAGGAGGAGAGGAAGAGAAGAGGACAGGAGGGGAGAGGAAGAGAAGAGGACAGGAGGGGAGAAAGAGAAGAGGACAGGAGGGGAGAAAGAGAAGAGGACAGGAGGGGAGAGGAAGAGAAGAGGACAGGAGGAGAGAGGAAGAGAAGAGGACAGGAGGAGAGAGGAAGAGAAGAGGACAGGAGGAGAGAGGAAGAGAAGAGGACATGAGGAGGAGAGGAAGAGAAGAGGACAGGAGGAGGAGAGGAAGAGAAGAGGACAGGAAGAGAAGAGGACAGGAGGGGAGAGGAAGAGAAGAGGACAGGAGGGGAGAGGAAGAGAAGAGGACAGGAGGGGAGAGGAAGAGAAGTGGACAAGAGGGGAGAGGAAGAGAAGAGGACAGGAGGAGGAGAGGAAGAGAAGAGGACAGGAGGAGGAGAGGAAGAGAAGAGGACAGGAGGAGGAGAGGAAGAGAAGAGGACAGGAGGAGGAGAGGAAGAGAAGAGGACAGGAGGAGGAGAGGAAGAGAAGAGGACAGGAGGAGGAGAGGAAGAGAAGAGGACAGGAGGGGAGAGGAAGAGAAGAGGACAGGAGGGGAGAGGAAGAGAAGAGGACAGGAGGGGGAGAGGAAGAGAAGAGGACAGGAGGGGGAGAGGAAGAGAAGAGGACAGGAGGGGGAGAGGAAGAGAAGAGGACAGGAGGAGAGAGGAAGAGAAGAGGACAGGAGGGGAGAGGAAGAGGACAGGAGGGGAGAGGAAGAGAAGAGGACAGGAGGAGGAGAGGAAGAGAAGAGGACAGGAGGAGGAGAGAAGACAGAGGAAGACAATTAAGGATATTGATGTCGAACTACATTTAGTACAACAAGGGAAGGTTTCTTTGAGTGTTGACATTAGTCGCATACATTGATACAGCCCCCCCGCCTCACCTTGACCTGTTGAGAGCTCTCTGAGATATTGTCCTCTCTCTTTTTGGCTTCGTCCACAAGTTGGGCGTTCCTACTCTTTTCCACATGCTCCTTTTGTTTCAGTGATGCCACCTTCTTACTCTGGTCCTTGGTCTGTCTGCAGGGCACCATGGGACACAGGAGGACTGGGTTACACACAATCCCATAGGCGTACACACACTACACTGAAGCATCACAGAGTGAGAGGGAGTTAGACAGAAAGAGGAGGGAGAGAGAGAAAGTGAAGCGGGGTGAAGAAACTGGTGAAAATGAGAGCAGGAGAGGAGGGGGAGGGAGAGCAAAAGCAATTGAGGAGAAGAAGTGAGGGGGGGGGGTGGGATGGAGGAAGTCAAGCCAGTACATAGAGGCCATGTAGAAAACATGTTACTAACCTGGAGGACTGACTGGAGAGGAGACAGAGTTCCAGCGAAAAGACAAGGCAGGAGAGAGAAACACAGATTCAGAGAGCAAGAAGATGAGAAGGAAGGAGAAGAGTAGGACCGTGTGGTATTTCAGAAGAAAACTACATTAGACCATGTAGGAGCGCATACACATTTCTATAGATTGACTGCTGTTTACAGAGACTATGAGTCAGACACACAGACACAAACAGTCAGGGTCAGAGAAAGATAAACACCACACACACCTTTCCAGCTCATTGATCTTGCGGTCCTTGTCATTCTTCTCATTCTCCATCTCTCTCAGGATCTCCAGCAGTCGGTCCACCTCCGCCTGAGCCTTCCCAGAATCCTCTCGGTGTCGGGTAACTTCCCTCTCCAGGGAGGTGATGCGCTCCGACAGCTCTGTGTTCGCTTTGGCCTCCAACGTCGCATTCTGGGCCTGGAAACAGACACACACACAGTCAGACACACACGCACACACAGCAAAAGTGGTCTTAGATCAGTGTCTAAGGCAAATACCTCACCCTCTTGAGCTGGTTCTCCAGTTTGAGACACGCCTCCTTCCTCTGCTCCAGAGAGATCTCCATAGTCTTCAGCTTGGAGTCTTTTTTCAGCCCTGAGGAAGCCAGAGACGACGCATGCTCCTTCAGGTCCAACAGGTTAGTCTGGAGAGAGGGTGGGGTTAATAAAATGTGTCAACAGTGTGTGTGTGTGTGTGTGTGTGTGTTCACCTCTCTGTCAGACAGATCTCCCTGCAGCAGACTGACTTTCTCCTTCAGATCCTTCAGTTCTTTCTTGTTGCTGTCGATCTCCTCAGTCTTCTCCCTGTCGTCTCTGTCTCTCTGCTCCTTCAGACGCTCTATGATACGCTCCTACAGGGGAGAGAATAGGAGGGGAGGCACAGAACATCATCATCGTCACGTCAATTCAGAGCCCATATGAGAGGACTACAAACATCCAGGACAGACACGGCATGACTTTAAATAACACACATTGCTTGTGTCTCTCTGTTGGAGTCAGTGTGTGTGTCTGCATGTGTGTGTACCTTCTCAGCAAGGGACTCCTCCAGTGTGGTGAGAGCAGTGTCTGTGTTAGAGGTGTCTGTCTGTAGAGACTTGACTCTCTCCTTCAGGCTGCTCATCTGCTTCTCCTTGTCTCTCAGCTGCTCCTGCAGGTTCTCAATCTGGACACACACACAAAATTAGACGAGCTTGACAAAAGACATACAGAACAAGTCTACTAAATAGGACGTAGTACGAGGTAATGTATCCCATTGTATTATACAGCGTGCTATATAGTCGAGGCCCACCTTCTTCTGCAGGACATTGACCTTGCGCTCCTTGACCTCCAGCATGTCCTTGAGGTCGTGGATCTCTCCGTTGAGCGTGCCCTTCTCCTCAGACATCTCCTGGATCTGTTTACTCTTCTTGTTCAGTGTGGTCTCCTTCTCCTCCAGACGCAGACGCAAAGCATCCACCTGGCCAGCAGAGGGCAGAGGAGAACTACTCAGCATACTGGGTCTGTGTGTGTGGGCTGTACACTCACCGAACAGTTTATTAGGTATACCCATCAATTATCGGGAAGGACCCCCCGTTGCCTCCAGAACAGCCTGCATTCTTTGGGGCATTCTACAAGGTGTTGTAACGTTCCACAAGGATGTTAGTCCATGCTGACGCAATGGCATTCCTCCATCTTACAGATTGGACAGCGGTACATTCAGCGGTACATTCATCTCAGCCCAAAGATGCTCTATTCAGTTGAGGTCAGCAGGCCACTCAAGTAAACTGAACTCACTGTCATGTTCCAGGCAATGTTTTTCCGCTCCTCAATTGTCCAGTGTTGGTGATTGCGTGCCCACTGGAGCCGCTTCTTCTTGTTTTTCACTGATAGGAGTGGAACCCAGTGTGGTCGTCTGCTGCAATAGCCCATCCGTGACAGACTGACGAGTTGTGGGTTCCGAGATGCCATTCTGCACATCACTGTTGTACTGTGGCGTTATTTGTCTGTTAACTTGCACGATTCTTACCAGTCTCCTTCGACCTCTCATCAACAAGCTGTTGAGGGTGGCGGTTTCTAAGACACTGGATCCGACATGCCTGGCACCGAGGATCATACCACACTCAGTCGCTTTAGGTCACTGTTCAATCAAACAGTAAGAATGCCTCAATGCCCATCTGCCTTCTTTATATAGCAAGACATGGCCACATGACTCACTGTCTGTAGGGGCAATCAATTTTCGGGAATGGGGTGGTTTACTTAAACTGGCCAGTGAGTGTCTATATACTTATATTGCTCGTTCTGAAATGTGTGTGTACCTCTGTCTGTAGGATGGCAGCTCGTTGTTCTTTAGCGGTCAGCGACTCCTTGAGGACCTCGATGTGCTGCTTGCTATCAGAGAACTGGTTGGTCAAAGTCTCCAGCTTGGTCTGCAAACCCAGCAACTCTGTGTCCTTCCTGGACAAGTCCTGCTTCACCTGGTCCATCTGAGACAGTGAAAGACAGCGAGAGAGAGGGAGGAGAAGAGGAGAAAGAAGGGAGAGGTGGAAGAAGAGGACAACAAGAGCGAAAGAGGGATGTAGAGGAGAGGTAGAGGGTGATGAGCAGAGGAAGGAGGGTTGGGATATGAAGAGAACATGTACAACTACAGAACAGATTGATAGAGCTGATTGGAAGGAATTGTACCGACCTCTGACCTCTCAGAACCAAGGGGACTTGAAGCCTGACCAATATAAACGGATAGAAATATAATTCTGATCAATGGAAACTGAGGGGAAGTGACCTCACACCTTGTTCTTCATAAACTTGGTGTGGCTGCGGTAGACTTCCATCTGTTTCATCTCCTCTTGTCTCTCCTCACAGCTCAGCAGGCCATTGGACTTCAACATAATCACCTCCTCCTCCATGTCCCTCAGACCTCGCTCCAGAGAGTTGATCTTAGCATCCTGACACACACCAGACAGAGAAGGGGTTAATGCACTAGGGCTGTCCCAGACAAAAAAAATACAAATCTTGGTCGACCAATTGTTCTTTCGACCAATCGGTTGGTCTAAATGTTAAAATGGGTATTTTCCCATACATCGACACATCCTATGTGTTTTAATCAAATCAACTACATGCATCGAGCTTCTCTGATACTTGAACACTGTTTTATGAAATAATTAAGACACACAAATGACTAGGGATTTAGACTTGCTGCGTTGTGTTAAAATGACTGTGTGACTAGTACCAGTTGTCTCTCTCGCCTCCCTGCTGCAGAAACCACCACAGAACATCTGTGTTTATCGCGTTGTCCTTGTTGCAACATAATTACAGCCATTTCTGACTGAAAATGTTCTTACTGAAATCCCTCATTTGTTTAGGAAATATGTTCCCCATTCCCTCAACCCTTGCTCTCTTTACATGATACAGGTATGCATCGCATGCAAGTGACCAATAGGGTCTGTCCTATAACATATCATAATCACATCAATACATTAGTTATAACAAACTTTAAACACCGTAACAGCAAAATGGATGCAGAGTACATGAGAAATAAACTCTAAACGGGGGAATGTTTACTGGTTGAGGGCTGTCGCAGCAAGGGCTGTCGCAGCAGGGGCTGTCGCAGCAGGGGCTGTCGCAGCAGGGGCTGTCGCAGCAAGGGCTGTCGCAGCAAGGGCTGTCGCAGCAGGGGCTGTCGCAGCAGGGGCTGTCGCAGCAGGGGCTGTCGCAGCAGGGGCTGTCGCAGCAAGGGCTGTCGTAGCAGGGGCTGTCGCAGCAGGGGCTGTCGCAGCAGGGGCTGTCGCAGCAGGGGCTGCCGCAGCAGGGGCTGTCGCAGCAGGGGCTGTCGCAGCAGGGGCTGTCGCAGCAAGGGCTGCCGCAGCAGGGGCTGCCGCAGCAGGGGCTGTCGCAGCAAGGGCTGCCGCAGCAGGGGCTGTCGCAGCAAGGGCTGTCGCAGCAGGGGCTGTCGCAGCAGGGGCTGTCGCAGCAGGGGCTGTCGCAGCAGGGGCTGTCGCAGCAAGGGCTGTCGCAGCAATGGCTGCCGCATTGTTCTCAACACCAATATGCTGGTTAACTTTGCTATTATGCACATAGCAACATGGTTTAGGAAATGGTGCCAATTCAACAGCGTGTTTTAGTACTGTGGACAGCGACTGCTATCCAACATGGGAGAAAGCGCATTTGTTATACAATAATCATATTTTTTATTTGTGTTGCACCATTGTTGTTACGTAATATAGGCCTAAGCATATGCAATTTCAGTAGCACATGTCTTAAGAGTGATGACTGTGCCATCCCCACAACCTCCACAGTGGATTAGTCCACTTAGGTGCAAATCATACAGCTTTCTTGTACACCATGATTTCTTTTGGGTGTGGGGGGGCTACTGTTCGACTGAAGTCTATCGACCAAACAATCGACCAGACGACTAAATGGGGTCAGCCCTATAATACACTCACTCACACATGCACTTACAGACACACACACAGATGGGTACCTTCATGTCGATGACAGTCTGTAGAGCCTTGGTTTTTGTGGACTCTGGGGTTCCCTCGTATCGACGGTGCAGCTCCTAAAGAGAACAAGGTCGTAACGCTCCACACGTTGTCTACTACACACCAATCAATCCCTAATAGTTTGTGTTGTGTTAGGGAAGATTCAGAATTGGTTGGTAACATATTTAAGATGTTTAATATTCATCAAATGTGTGTAAGTTACTTCTCATCAGAATGGTATTTTTGTATAATACTGTGGCGAGGTTGCAGTTATCTGTTCTATGTCAAGACTAAGTTGCATGGGCCACAGAGAGGGGAGAGGTCAAAGTGTCGATCATGTGTAAACATATCTTTTACTCCCTACCTTTCCCAGTGGGGAAAGGAGGGTTGCAGTGTCTGGAATTATTCTATGCTCCCTCTAATGTTGTTTCTATCTTAACCTATAGCCTCATTCTCCTCTCCGTGAGTTTGTCCAGGAGGTTGTATTTTGATTTGGTTGTATCTAAATGACAATTTGATATATGCCTGTTGATTTGGAGGACTGGTTTATGGTTCTGGGGTTTGAGAAAGGAGACAAAGTTGAACGATGAATTATGTCTATGCTGTCTGACTATGTGTGTCTTTGCTATTAAAGGAACTCAGTTGCATTGTAAGGGGGCTCTCAGAGAATTCACTGAGAGACACTGAATTTATCTGAGAGTCACAGGGTTGTGATAGAGCTCATATAATTAAAGATGGACTTTGATAACTAACTCTGACTTGTGTGTGTGTGGTTTGCTCCCATGATTTGGTAAATAGAGGAAATTTCCACGACAGTTGTGACCCAACTTAAGCTCAATTTGTTACCTCCCTCCCTCTCCTCTCGCTGAGTCCCTCACCTCTCGTAGAGCAGTCGTCTCCCTGTCTCTCTGGTCCAGTAGGGACTCTAGATGGTGTCTGTGCATCTCAGCATCAGCCAGTCTCCTGGTTCTCTCCTGGTCTTCCTCTGACGACTTAGCCGACGGCCCTGGAATATAATACAATAATATGGTCATTTAGAAGATGTGTTAATATAAAAACATTACTAATACGGCCACAGTGTGTGGGGCATGGTATCCCACCTTTGCTTTGCAGCATCTCCAGTAGTTTCTTGATGGACTCATCCCTGGCGCCCAGGGTCTGTTTCTGGGTGTCTATCCTCAGCTCCATCTCCTCCAGGGTCTTTCTGAGCAGGAACAGCTCCTTGGCCTGACGCTCGTGGTCCCCGTGCAGCCGACGGTAGTTCTCCTCCGTGGGTTCAGAGGTCAGGGCCAGGTCACGACCTTGGCTGGCAGGGTCCTGCTGAAGCAGCTGGTTCAGGTCTCTCTGTATCCTCAGTTCATCCTGCAAGGCCTGGACCGTCATATGGAGGTGCTGGGGGACAACAGAGAGAGAGACAGAGGTTATCTATTTATGTTTCACCTTTAATTTCAGGGTGCTGCATAAAATAAGATGGAGTAGGGATTCATTTGTTTATTTATCAAAGAGGGGGAAGGGGAGAGAGAAGGAGAAGTGGAGCGAAGGATAGGAGGATACAGCAACTAGTAGGACACCATCTACTCAAATCAGGGCATTCCCATCCAGTGGTATACAGAGTGAACAACAGTACAAATCAGCCAGCATTCATTCTTTGGAGCCTGTACTGCCACAGTTTTTTGACAGACCAGCTATTTGACAGAAATACAATGCTGTGTTCTATTCTCTCATTTGGATCAGCTGGGAGATGTTTCAGACAACAGCACAAAAACAAGTCAGTGCCTGTATCCAACGCTCTCCTCCTATGCCACTCACTATGTCTCTTTCACTCATTCACCCTCCCGCTCACTCTCTCACCTTCCCTCATTCTCTCTCCTCCTCCCATACCCAGTGACTAAGTCTGACTCACTGAGATCTCGCTCTGAGACAACAGAGAGGTGTTTAAAAAGGTACAGTTCAGCCATTTTTATCTCAAAATCTCATTTCTGGATAACAAGTAGCCCTTCACACTCATATCTGTATATGGGTTGGAAATAGCAGATTTGGGCACTGATAAGTGCCTAAATGGTAACGCAGTGGCTGTACAGTAACATGCTAAAAATGACAGAGCTCAGACTGCGCTTCACAGTGCTGTATGACTGACAGCCGTTCTGAACTTGAGAACTGCACGCGACAACAACTTGCCCCTATCCCTTCCACTAATTGGCCAACTTTTGAAAAAGATGTCTGAGTGAGGGAAATGCTGTAAATTAAGAGGACTCTATTGAGAGATTCAACGTTGAGTATAAATAAATACCAAGAAAGCCACATTTCCATATCATAAAACTAATGTCATATACACAGTGTCAATGTTGATGATCACCATGTCTGATGTAGTTACAAGATGACGTGGTGTCATACCCTGGGTTGTTCAGAACAGAATGAGACTGTCTATTGTGAAGAAAATTTGCAGCGGAACACGCACTTGAATGACCCAGTGCAGTTGTAGTGATGTGTTTTGGGGATTTAAAAAGATAATCCATGACTCCTTTCTGACTCCTTTCTTTGCGCACCAAAATTACGATCCGTTTCTCTGAATTCCCTTGTAAAAGCCTAACACTGGAAGATGGTATTTTATAAATTAGCTAGTCATGTTGGTAATAGAGCAGGCTTAAAATAATGGCCACCTGACCCAGATAGCGGTTTCATAAACAACAGTAATTGTGTGATGGTGGGATGCAGGGTTGTGTTCCAAACAAAACAATTACACGTGTTCTTGCTCTAGTTCCTCAACGGCACAGCTAGGAGAGAAAAAAAAACACCTTTTAGTTGAGTCATAAAAGTGCATTGAAATGACTTAGGAACTGCACACACTTTGGAGAGGTGTGTAGCCACTTAGAGACAGACACCAATTAGTCCGCTCACTGAAACCCTTGTCATTTTTTGTGTAATCTTGCACCTACTCCACATTCCCCAGGAATAGTCTTAACATGTTACTGAATGTACAGTGGGGCAAAAAAGTATTCCAGATTATTTTAAAATTTGGTTATCAACAAATTCTGCAAAATGTACAGTAAATGTAAAATGCACATAAAAATGAAAATATAAAAATGAACAGTGTAATGTTTAGATTCAGTCTTGGGTCAGGTGAACAGTTGTGTCCTCAACTTTAGTCTAATACTTTTCCCATAATCTCTCAATTTCTCCCTTTCAATTGCTACTATGTTTATGCATTTCATATTTCTTCTGGAAGAAACATTTCAATTTAGCTCTATCTATAAAGGCCAATTGATAGGACTGTAAAGGATTGTTTTTGTTGAAAAATCGTCAAAAAGAAACAAAAACATTGCTCCTTAGCCAAGAGCAATTTCTCAAGCAAGAATTTTGCTACAGCAGGAGATGGAATATGACAGCCATTTTACAGCGTCTGCCACGCATTCAAAGACTAATAGCAGTCACTTATCACTGCGGATGAGGGGGATCAATGTCTTCTATTTTATACTAGGGATTACAAGAGAGCTGCAGCCAACGCACACACACACACACTGCATACACGAACATACATCCACACACAACAGGTCTTTCTCTCTCTTTGTTCCTCTACAGTGGTCTCTCTCTTTCTCCCGCCCCCCCCCCCCTCTTAACACTTGCTCTCTCTCTCACACACACACACACACACACACACACACACACACAAAACGGGAGAGTGCTTGGCAGTGTGAGGGACTGGACGTGGATGGTTAGACGGACAGTAGTGGGGCATTAGATAAGTGTGTGTGTGACTCAGCAGGCCATAATGGGCTGGAACAGAAACACCAAATTATCCAGATCAGCCCATCCACTCCACTAGTCATTAAAGACATGCCTTCTGTCAGGGTGCCAGCATTCAGAGGGGAAATACATTGATTTGGTTAGTGAAGTACAACACGAGGTGAAAAATCCCCCAGGTTTTCCAGACATCTGGTTCATACCAGATGGTTTCACTTGTAGATGATACACTAGTCCTGAAACAGAACTGGTCCCTGTTTCTTATACACTTAATCTCCTGTTAAACCAGGATTGTGATGCCTGGAAAAGCATTGCAAGAGCTAAGGCCAAAATGAGCATAATGCACATCTGCACGCACGCGCACACACCTATGTTAGAAGTCCGAAGGTTCAAGTGCAGAAAATCTCCCTCCCAACAGTCACATATTTATACACACACAGTGATGGAGTGCTGAGCTGGTCATTAGACTAAACCAGGGGTAGGAAACTACATTTTACAAAACTACATTCAGCTCTGGGATGATTTTTGTCTGAAAGTCATCTGTTCTTTCGACAAATCGATTATAGCACTGTATGACATTGGCTGATGTAAAAAGGGCTTAATAATTACATTTGATTGATTGGTCAACATTTTTAAACATGCATTTTTCCATATGTAGACAGACCCTATGTGTTTTAATAAAATCTCCTATATTCATTGAGCTTGTCTGATGTTTAAGCTTAAGGTTTGATGAAATAATACAAATGCCTCAAGAGGGAGCCAGAGATCTAGACAACTAGAAGAAAAAATATAATCCAACTATTCTCCTCCCACTCCAGCAGGCTTTCAGATTCTGCCATTACTCTAAAGTAATGGCAGAAGTTTCCGGTGATAGGCTACATGAGGAGTAGGCAACCTTTCTCATGATGAATGCCAATTTATCTTACTATTTCTACCTATCTGCGTGCAAGTCATGGTTTTCATATGCACATTTTCTTTAAAGTTTCAGTTAATTTATAATAACGTCTTCCTATCTCAAAATAATTATCATGAGGTTAACCTCTTGCCTCTACTTGGGACGCTTGCGTCCCAACTAGAGCTCTGGAAATGCAAATGCGCTACGCTAAATGCTAATAGTATTAGTTAAAACTCAAAAGTTCATTAAAATACACATGCAGGGTATCAAATTAAAGCTACACTCGTTGTGAATCCAGGCAACAAGTCAGATTTTTAAAATGCTTTTCGGCGACAGCATGAGAAGCTATTATCTGATAGCATGCACCAATACACTACAACAGAAAAGCACAGCAGGGGACGTAAACAAAATAATTAGCATTTCGGCGTTACACAAACCGCACAATAAAATAGAAAACAGTCATTACCTTTCACCATCTTCTTTGTTGGCACTCCTAGATGTCCCATAAACACTATTGGGTCTTTATTTCGATTAAATCGGGCCATATAAAGCCAAGATATCGTTATATGTAGACTGTGTGATAAACGAAAAAAACAGCGATTTCACAACGTAACGTCATTTTTAAAATTCAAAAAGTAGACGATAAACTTTCACAAAACACTTCGAAATACGTTTGTAATGCTACTTTAGGTATTAGTAAACGTTAATAAGCGATAAAAATCATCCATAGGCGATGTAGAAATCATTAGCTGTCGTCTTGGAAAAAATTTCAGGAGAGAGCTCTTCCGGAATGATCTGGGCGGAGACCGGAGGTAAGTCGTGCCCCTCTTTCGGTTCAACCAGGAATCAAAGATGATTCAATTCACAAGACTCTAGACAACATGGGGATGCTGTGGGAGTTGAATGCTCGGTCTTATCTAATTCGGCTCACTGTTAACAATTGCTGGAAGTGGCGCAAGGATATTTATTTCCATTTTCTGTGATCAGGTTTTCCTGCGCTTTCCGATGTAACGCACGTTATGTAATAGCCACAGTCGTGATTTAACCAGTTTTAAAAACGTCCGAGGGTTTCCTATCCACACATTCTAACCATATGAACGTACTATATTCCTGGCATGAGTAGCAGGGCGCTGAAATGTTGCGCGATTTTTAACAAAATGTTCAAAAAAGTAGAGGGTCGACTGAAGAGGTTAATCAAAATTCTATTCAAATTAAAATGTTACAAAGCTAAATAGTAACTTCTATTGCCATCCATGTAGAAATAGCCTAAATAAAGTCAACAAATAAAATCATTGCAACCTGCAGGTAGAAAATAATCAGATACAAATAAATATCCTATAAATCACATTGTTGCAGACAGGCCATGTGTAGCCAAACTTGAAACATTGCATCAACTATTAACTTGGGTCTGGCCCGAAGCTTGCGCTAACGAACTTGCAACTTTGCATGAAATATTCTGGGCCCTCTAGAGTTCCCTGCTATAGTGAGCTCGGAACAGACATGGCTATTTGCACAATGGAAAATAAGCCGTTTTTGACTTTGGCAGGAGCTTCCTGGAGATGAGTAAATGTTCTACTGCTTGAGCTCCTGTTGCTCTTATAGAACATTAACTCAAAAGTATTGTGGAACTCCTGCACATAAATATAGACAGTAACAGCACCCAAAAGGAGTACAGAAACTTATTTCAGTCCAAGACAAGCACTGATAAGATGTAATCAGGTAGGACTATTTTATAACATTTGCACTGGATAAGAGTGTGACATTTTTCCCTTTAATGCCGAGTGGTTATCGAAAGGGAGAGAGGAGAAAATATTTTTCAAATACATTGAGCAACTATTGTAATTCTCAATAGATGCAAAAACAGACTCTGTATGGTTGCTGTTCGAGGTGAAGCAAATATTACGTTGAGACGCTCAACAGGTCATTAGTGGTGGTGTGTTAAGCCAATCAGAAATACTATCAGATCCCAAAATGGACACATTTATATGCCTACAGTGCCTTCGGCTGAGACTCCTTGACTTTTTCCACGTTGTTAGGTTACAGTCTTATTTTAAAATTAATTAAATATATAATTTCCCTCAGCAATCTACACACAATACCCCATAATGATAAAGCAAAAACAGGTTAAGAAATGTTTCAAAATATTTAAAATACATTTAAAAAAATGTTTTTTAAGTATTCACACCCTTTGCAATGAGACTCGAAATTGAGCTCAGGTGCATCCTGTATGCATTGATCATCCTTGAGATGTCTCTACAACTTGATTGGAATCCACCTGTGGTAAATTCAATTGATTGGAAATTATTTGGATAGGCACACTCCTGTCTATATAAGCTCCCACAGTCGACAGTGCATGTCAGAGCAAAAACCAAGCCATGAGGTTGTTGCATGGCGCCGACAGAGATGGTCGCCTTGCTTTGAGTTCTAAAGAAACTATGCATTATTTAGATTTTTTAAATGTATTATTTCTTACCCGAGGAAATCTTATGTCTTATTACATCCAGCCGGGAATAACTGTTGGGATATAAGAGCAACGTCATATAACAAACATTACAACTTTCCCGAAGCGGATCCTCAGTTCGGACCACCACCCAGGACAATGAAGATAATTCCAGTAGGCGATCCAAACCACCGCAGTAGGAGCAGATGGAGCGGCCACCTGGCCAGGCTCCGTAGACGTGCACATCGCACACTACTCCCAAGTATACTACTAGTGTCCAGCCTATTGACAACAAGGTAGACGAATTTCGAGCTAGAGTTGCCTTCCAGAGAGACATCAGAGATTGTAACATTCTCTTTTTCACGGAAACATGGCTCTCTCGGGTTATGTTGTCGGAATCTCTTCAGCCACTGGGCTTCTCCATCCATCGCGCCGACAGAAATAAACACCTCACTGGGAAAAGGAAGGGCGGGGGTGTATGCTTTATGTTTAACGACTCATGTAATAGTAATCATAACAACATACAGGAACTCAAGGCCTAGAATTCCTTAGAATCAAGTGCCGGCCATTTAACCTACCAAGAGAATTCTCGTCAGTTATAGTCACAGCTGTGTACATTCCCCCTCAAGCAGACACCAAGACGGTCATCAACGAACTTCAATGGACTATACGCAAACTGGAAATCATACATCCTGAGTCCGCATTTATTGTAGCTGGGGATTTTAACAAAGCAAATTTGAGAATAAGTCTTCCTAAATTATTACAGCCCACTGATTGCGCTATGTGCTTGCGCAATACCCTCGACCACTGCTACTCTAACTTCCGCGATGCATACAAAGCCCTCCCCTGTTCTCCCTTCGGAAAATCCGACCACGATGCCATCATGCTCCTTCCATCTTGTAGGCAGAAATTCAAACAGGATGCACCAGTGATGAGAAACGTTTTGAAACGTTTGACCAAAGTTAAACAATTTAAGGGCAATGCTACCAAATACTAATTGAGTGTAGGTAAACTTCTGACCCACTGGGAATGTGATGAAAGAAATATAATCACTCTACTATTATTCTAACATTTCACATTCTTAAAATAAAGTGGTGATCCTAACTGACCTAAAACAGGGAATTTTTACTTGGATTAAATGTCAGAAATTGTGAAAAACGGGGTTTAAATCTATTTGGCTAAGGTGTATAGTATGTAAACTTCCAACTTCGACTGTATATACTGTATTTTACACCATCTATTGCACCGTCGCCATCGCTCATCCATATACTTCCACATAAATATTCTCATTAACCCCATTAGATGTGTATTAGGTAGTTGTTGGGGAATTGTTAGATTGTTTGTTAGATATTACTGCACTGTCGGAACTAGAAGCACAAGCATTTCGCTACACTCGCATTAACATCTGCTAACCATGTGTATGTGACAAATATAATTTGATTTGAAAGGAATTGTACTTAGAACATAGAGACAGGATTGTGTCAAAGCACAGATCTGGGGAAGGGTACCAAAAAATGTCTGCAGCATTGAAGGTCCTCAAGAATCTAGTGTGCCCATCATTCTTAAAAGGAAGAAGTTTGGAACCACCGATACTCTTCCTAGAGCTGGCCGCCCGGACAAACTGAGTAATCGGCGGAGATGAGCCTTAGTCAGGGAGGTAACCAAGAACCCGATGGTCACTCCGACAGAGCTCCAGAGTTCTGTGGAGATGGGAGAACCTTCCTGAAGGACAACCGTCTCTGCAGCCCTCCACCAAATCAGGCCTTTATGATTGAGGGGCCAGACGGAAGCCACTCCTCAGTAAAAGGCACAGGACAGCCCGCTCAGAGTTTGCCAAAAGGCACCTGAAGGCTCTCAGACCATGACAAACAAGATTCTCTAATCTGATTAAAGATTGAACTCTTTGGCCTGAATGCCAAGCATCACATCTGGAGGAAACCTGGCACCATCTCCCGGTGAAGCATGGTGGTGGCAGCATCATGCTGTGGTGATGTTTTTCAGCGGCAGGAACTGGGACACTAGTCAGAGTCGAGGCAAAGATGAACGGAGCAACGTACAGGGAGATCCTTGATGTAAACCTTCTCCGGAACGCTCAGGACCTCAGACTGGGGCGAAGGTTCACCTTCCAACAGGACCACGACCCTAAGCACACAGCCAAGACAACAGAGGAGCAGGTTCGGGGCAATTCTCTGAATGTCCTTGAGTGGCCCAGCCAGAGCCCGGACAAAGTCAAGGGGTTTGCATACTTTCCGAATGCACTGTATGTATGTAAGTAATGGGGAAATAATAAACACTAACAAACAATCTGACCACATATTCGGATTGAGCATAAATTGGCTTTTAGTCTAGGCCTCCACAATGGATTAGTTCACTGAGATGGCGCAAAGATTTATATATTATAAGCCAAAGGTTTGGACACACCTTTGCATTCAAGGGTTTATCTTTATTTTTTTACATTGTAGAACATTAGTGAAGACATCAAAACTATGAAATAACACATTTGGAATCATGAAGTATCCAAAAAAAGTGTTAAATCAAAAACATTAAACATCCCTTTTTCAGGACCCTGTTATTCAAACCATTTGTAAAAGTCCAAATAACTTCACTAGATCTTCATTGTAAAGGGTTTAATTAAACACTTTCCCACACAATTAATAATCATGTACCTGTGGAACGGTCGTTAAGACACTAACAGCTTACAGAAGGTAGGCAATTAAGGTCACAGTTATGAAAACTTAGGACACTAAAAGAGGCCTTTCTACTGACTCTGAAAAACACCAAAAGAAAGATGCCCAGGGTCCCTGCTCTCCGTGAACGTGCCTTAGGCATGCTGCAAGGAGGCACAATGACTGCAGATGTGGCCAGGGCAATAAATTGCAATGTCCGTACTGTGAGACGCCGCTACAGGGAGACAGGATGGACAGCTGATCGTCTTCGCAGTGGCAGACCACGTGTAACAACACCTGCACAGGAACGGTACATACAAACATCACACCTGCGGGACAAGTACAGGATGGCAACAACAACTGCACGAGTTACACCAGGAATGCACAATCCCTCCATCAGTGTTCAGACTGTCCGCAATAGGCTGAAAGAGGCTGGACTGAGGGCTTGTAGGCCTGTTGTAAGACAGGTCCTCACCAGACATCACCGGCAACAACGTCGCCTATGGTCACAAACCCACCGTCGCTGGACCAGACAGGACTGGCAAAAAGTGCTCTTCACTGACGAGTCGCGGTTTTGTCTCACCAGGGGTGATGGTCAGATTCGAGTTCATCGTCGAAGGAATGAGCGTTACACCGAGGCCTGTACTCTGGAGTGGGATCGATTTGGAGGTAGAGGGTCCGTCATGGTCTTGGGCGGTGTGTCACCGCATCATCGGACTGAGCTTGTTGTCATTGCAGGCAATCTCAACGCTGTGCATTACAGGGAAGCCATCCTCCTCGCTCATGTGGTACCCTTCCTGCAGCCTCATCCTGAAATGCCCTCCAGCATGACAATGCCACCAGCCATACTGCTCATTCTGTGCATGATTTCCTGGAAGACAGGAATGTCAGTGTTCTGCCATGGCCAGTGAAGAGCCCAGATCTCAATCCCATTGAGCACATCTGGAACCTGTTGGATCGGAGGGTGAGGGCCATTCCCCCCAGAAATGTCTGGAAACTTGCAGGTGCCTTGGGGTAAGAGTGGGGTAACAACTCACAGCAAGAACTGGCAAATCTGGTGCAGTCCATGAGGAGGAGATTCACTGCCGTACATAATGCAGCTGGTGGCCACACCAGATACTGACTGTTACTTTTGATTTTGACCCCCCCCCCTTTGTTCAGGGACATATTATTACATTTCTGTTAGTCACGTCTGTGGAACTTGTTCAGTTTATGTCTCAGTTGTTTAATTTTAAGTTAATACAAATATTTACACGTTGGGTTTGCTGAAAATAAACACAGTTAACAGTGAGAGGCCATTTATTTTTTTGCTGATCTTATTTGATATTTCATATTCTTCAAAGTAGCCACCCTTTGCATTGATGACAGCTTTGCATATGCTTGGCATTCTCAAATCAAATCAAAATTTATTTGTCACATACACATGGTTAGCAGATGTTAATGCGAGTGTAGCGAAATGCTTGTGCTTCTAGTTCCGACAATGCAGTAATAACCAACAAATAATCTAACTAACAATTCCAAAACTACTGTCTTATACACAGTGTAAGGGGATAAAGAATATGTACATAAGGATATATGAATGAGTGATGGTACAGAGCAGCATAGGCAAGATACAGTAGATGGTATCGAGTACAGTATATACATATGAGATGAGTATGTAAACAAAGTGGCATAGTTAAAGTGGCTAGTGATGTGTATTACATAAGGATGCAGTCGATGATATAGAGTACAGTATATACGTATGCATATGAGATGAATAATGTAGGGTAGGTAACTGTTAGAGGAAATTATAGTTTAGATGATCAATTATGTATACATTAATGATTAGAACCATTTATGCTAATACTATTATGTTATGATTTGAAAAGTATGGGTTTTTAGTTGAACTGTTACTGAAAATGTAAGCAGAAATTAATTGTGTCTGTGTCTCCTGGGAAAGTTTAAGAAGGAGGGATAAGATAGTTTTTCAAACAGATAAGAATGTTTTGGTTGGATTCCATTAGTGGAGAGAAGTATATCCTTTAGACAGGTTGGAATGTAGTTTATGAGGGGAGTGAAACTATCTCCAGGACCGAATACTACGCCATTGTAAGGCTGGGAGAGGGTGTGAAACTGATGACGTCATTTTATGTTCACTTTCTTTAAAATGTAATGTTCTTTGTATTTTGGGTCAGTACTCATCAAGAATAAATGCTGAACTTGTTTTTAAGACTGGTCTCTTGCTAATTCATGCAAATGATAAACTTACAACTTATCATGAATTAGAAATGAGTGTGAATTGAATTGGTTTTGGCAACAAAACATAAAGGGATTTAGAATTCCTCTATCAATTTGGTCCTTCGAGCCGGATCTAAATATCCCTCTCTGTGCCTGTAGGTAGTACGCTGGAAAATCGTGCACGGATGAGTTTTTGACTCGTTTTACTAAAGACCTGACCTCTGAATTGAGGTTTTAAATTGAAACAGGCCTGCGTATTATCACAGAGGACAGAGAGAGTGACTAGATACAACGAACATTGCTTTCCCAGTCGGCGATAAGGTCAGTACTTTTTATTCTTGATTAAGGGGGAATGATTTAAATTATCATAGAGTGGATTTAAGTTGTTCTCAGTTTGAAAGTCAACTCTACAAATAGGCTATGCTTGGAGCGACATTGTAGTTCAAAGTCCTATAGAGAACAGGGATTACTGTATAGTCCTACAGTGATCACTGTATACGGGTGAAAACTAGTGTCAGATCGAGCGATGTATGGAGGGGGGGGTCTTTCCCGGTTTTTAGTAGTCAGTGTTCTTGATAGTGAAAAGTGATCGTGTGGTTGAGGTTCCGTGGGAAGAAACGGAACAGGTGATTTTATGCCATCAGCTTTCAAGAATAGGCACTGCAGGATTGGTTTTGGGACTGGCCACGGTCCATTTGTTTTCGGTCAACTTTACAAGTAGGCTATGTTTGGAGCGACATAGTTTAAGTTAAAAGTCCTAAAGGAACGATGATTACTGTATACGGGTGAGTTAAATGTCAGATTGAACAATGTATCCAGCGGAAAGACGGAACAAGTGACCCCATAGATATATAGATCTTGACAATTGGCCCTGCAGGTTGGCGGTCTTTATTTAGATTATGAGGAACAACTGAGTTGCTTTTCCGTTGGTCATTTTCAATCAACTCTACAGATTAAGCTATATTTGGGGCGATATTTTAGTTCAAAGTCCTATAGGAATACGGGTGAAAACTAATATCAGATTGAACGACGAGTGGACGGAGACTCTTGAGACTCGGTCTATTTGTCTTCGGTCAACCCTACAAGTAGGCTGATTTGGAGCGACAATCTTAGTAAAAGTCCTAAAGGAACAGTAATGTATTGTATATGGGTGAGACTTAATGTCAGACTTTAGTAGATGAGGATTCCAATAAAAGAGATATTAACCATAAGGTGTTAAATATTGGAATTACTAGGCGTAAGTAGATAAGGATTCCAATAAAGAGAAATAACCATACAGGGTTGAAGATTGGAATTATTAGGAGGGGCAGGAATTATTATAATGGGTAGTAACCCTTCTAAACTGCTTTCTGCAGAGACGGAAGATTACCGTTATATGAAACAAAAAGATAGAAGGAATGTAGATTTCTGTCCTAAATGGGGAAAAGGGTACGATTTTGATGGCCGCCTAAATGTAGAAAAGCTGGAATCGCTTATAAAACAAATACATAAGGAATGTGGTAATAATGTGAAAAAGCAGGATAAACAAGGGTTATACACAGCCGGAGTTTGGCTTTCGGATGCAAAAAAGAGAATGGGACGCGCCGAAAATGAGATTAAATTTAACAAGGTTCGAGAGACACTACCCACTGTTCCCGCAGATAGAGAAGTTAACCAATTGGGTGGGCGTGAGGGTAACAAACTATATCTTCCTCGATTATACCAACAATGCGGAGATAATCCAGTCGACGAATTTGTGATTATAAGAATACGGCTGCTGGAGCAACCCAAGTCGAGAAAAATGAACAAGGTGAGTCAAAAGAAAAATACAAGATGTTTTAATTGTAACAAAATTGGACATTTCGCCCGGGAGTGTAGCACCCCACGAAAAAATCGTCAACATTTAGTAATTTAACTGTGGGGAAGTCAGAGGCGACAATCGAGTAAAGAAAGGGAACTGAGGGAAAACTTTGGGCGTTTAAATTTAGGTTATTTTCTGTTGTCTAGATGTCGGAGTAACAACTTCAGATAACTGTAAAAATGGGTATATTTGCGGAGAGTCTCGGTCAAATTCAGAGCGCTGGTAGTATAGTGGCGAGAGCAACAGTCTCGCCAACGGGAATCCACGGTTCGGTTCCCGGCCGAGGTTTTAACTAAAATTGATTTTTAGATCGTAATTGACCTATTTGCATGTTTTGCCTGAAAAATACGGTCGCCAGTATTTGCAAAAGATATAACTGAACGGATATTATGTGTTCTAGATAGAATTGATAAAAGAAGTAATTAAAAATAACAGCGAAACAATTTCGATGTAAAACGCTATTTCGCCCAAAATGATCTGGTGGAATAATGTATTGAGATGGGAGTCGTAATTAAATAGATGTATCATAGAAGAGAGTTACCTAAAGTTAAATGGAGGGGATACCGGAGAGATACAATACAATTCCAGCCTGCCTGGGCGTTATGGCTATTTATGAATCAATTGACATGAGAAGTTAAACACAAAAACACGGTACGTTTAATGTTAGGGTATAGTAAATTGAGAAGTTCGGTTGGGTTTACTCTGATGATTAGAATTTAAGACTGAACTCAATCTGAATAGGGAATATATATTTTTAAGGCGAGCACTCACTAATGCTGGTCTGAGTTGTAATTAGACAAGTGAATAACGTATTGGGAATAGAGTTGTAATTAAAATACTAAGTCAAAGACGAGACAGGTATTTAGAGCAAAATGGATTCTAAATGATAACAAAGAGACAATTATGGTTTATGCCCATCGAAAAGCTTTTATAAAATTGGCGAATTTAGAGATGTTGGTTGGGGTGGTAAATTATAATTCAGGATTAGAACAGATGTGATAAATTAGGTTTGGTTAATCGAACAAGAATTATTTACAATCCATTTGAAGTCGCTACGAATTGGCAGGTTGAGCGCTTGATGATGACGTCACTAGCGAGACACTTTTGTCACCAGAGACTGGGAATAACGGAGCAAACTGTATGGCTGTTAGTGTGTGTATCGAGGCTTCGAGTAACCTTTCAGAAATTGAGATAAAAGTGTTTTGTTTATTTGTTTATTGGTTATAGTCAATTTTAGGGTTTGATTTAACTTAGTTGAACAGTGTGTTCTGGCGGGTTTAGGTAGAACTCTTTGTTCCGGAACGGATGAAAGTTAACCATAAGTAAGTAAATTAAAAGAGCCATGAGGGAATGCAAATGCATATTTATTAAATATCGGGGATTAAATTACGGATTCCTTACACTGCGAAATGTACGACATTTGCGGCAGAGAGAAAAAGTAATGCATTGGATAATAATGTTATCGGGTTAATTGTATCTAAAGGTCATTTAAGTAAACATATCCGTAGACGATGTTTAAAACTTACGATTATTGATTTGAGTCCAAGGGGAATTATCATTAGGTTTTAGTTATAGTTCACTTATTGAGTTTCTGATTCGAGGTAGCATTAGTGAATGATAGTTAGGGATGTGGTGGCTCACTTTCAGAGGCCTCCTGGGATTATAATTTTGGGGGAGAGTGCAGCTTTAAACGACCAAATTGAAAAAGGTCTGCAAATTATATATATATAAAACAACTGTTAGAACGATTTGTTTTAGTGCAAGGAGATTTTAAAGAGGCACGCTCACATATGGAACCTTATGAGATGTTTTTTTATGGGTTTGAATCATACAGGTGACTATTTCTATTGTAAAGATAAAGGGATCTTTATGTCTAATATGGTATGGCCTTTTGACCTTATCATGACTGGCTTCTGAGGTCTGATCAGCCTCAGGGGAGAGTCATTTGTATAATGAATGGGGTCATATTGAGTTACTAGTTTTAAGGTAAATTCATTAGAAATGAAGCAGTTTTGGTTGAGGGTTTAGAATTACTGTTTGAACCGCAAATGAGAAAGTGGTTCAGGATTCTGTCTTATAACATTAGCTGTGAAGTTTTTTTTTTGGATGGGCTATTAGGGAGTTGGTATTGTAACAGAGAGAAAGTCATATTCATCATTGAGAATAAATAGGGGAAGATAACATATTTTGAGCCAACAGGGCAGGGAAGGAATTGAGGTATTTTTGTTTGATTTTAACACCCGTGTACAGGAGTGTCAAAAGACGGGGGACATTACCTGTGTAATGGGGGAGGGTGTCCGTATGGGGATTACAGGATAACCAACTTGGGACAGTTCTGGGACTGGAGAAGAGGATATCCTTATGGCATAGGGAATCCCACAAAGGTGGATAGGTTTTCCATGAGATGGGGGAAACCTGGGAGTACTGTTGAACTTTGTAAAGGTGATGAAATCCTACTAACCATCAAAACTATTAAGCTCTCTGATGCAGGCACTTACACCCCCGGACTACAAAGGACCGGGACAGACACGGTGGGTGTGTTTTCTATTAAGGTACTGCCAAAAACAGAGGTCTCAGACGAGCCGGGGGGCCAGACACACTCCTCTACCACCCCTGGACCGAACCTGCCACCACTGTGCTAAAAATCCCATTCAGGTAATTAATGTTAGACTATTCAGCTATTGATCAATTAGACACGGAGACTGGTTTTGATGGTAGGGACAATTTGTGGCTGTCTTATACAGAATAGACTTGCTTAGAATATGCTTCTTGCTAGTCAGGGGGGAGTCTGCAAGATGTTCGGTGAACAATGTTGTACGTATATCCCTAATAACACCAGTCCAGATGGTAGTATATCTAAGGGCCTTAAATGGGCTCGATGCACTATCTGCTGAGATGAGGACCATGGCGGGGGTAGAGGAGTCTGACTGTCCATCTGGTTGGGAGACTGGTTTGGTAAGTATACTGGTATGGTGGTTACTGGATTTCTGACCCTAATTCTTGTATTATTTGTTATTGATGTGATGTGCTGCTTGCATCATACCGTGTTTTAAGAAGTCTGTTACAGATGTGGTGAAGGCTTCAGGCATGATGCCTTTGCTTGATGCTCCAGCTGGAGAGGCTGAGGTGAAGCATGCTTTGAGGGGAGGATAAGACTGACTGAGGATGACCCATGTATGTTTGTTCTCCCTGTCGTGAAGGGTGGCATGGTGCCCACCTGGTGCTGGATAAGAATAGCTGAGAGGACCAGATGGGTTATAAGAATGCTTTGTTCTGCTTTACTCTGTTTTACAGGACCAAAGTTTTATTCCACACTTTGCAACACATTAAATCCATGTTATTGTCAGATAGAATACTGAGGGTCCCCAAGGAGAGGGCTTGTTAGTGTAGGAAGGATTTTTAATATGGTTAGCATTTATTAGATTATAAGTTTTTAAATAGTATTATATTTAACAGGAATATAGGACATCTATGAGGAGTTAGGATTATTGTTAGGATTAAGATAGATTGATTAAGGAATTTGGAGAAAAGCCGCTCATAGACATGTTTTTTTTCTAAAAGAGGGTCCATGGGTTTGGATGGAGCCAAACAGTGAGACATATAGTTCAAATTTGGAAAACATGAGAAACATAGCTTTAGGCAGACAGAGGAGCCCTCCCCCGCACTGCAGAGACCTTGAAGGTTGGAGAACAGAGAAGCTTTAGAAGGGGGGCCAGGACGAGCAAAGATAACATAGTGGGTAGATAAGTTACTGAGTGGAGACAAAAGTGAGAATTGGACATGTGGAAAATGAAAGGGACACTCCTAAATGGAATTTCAGACATAAGGATAATTCACTAAATCTTATCTAAGTCATTGTATAAGAATAAGGCAAGGTTGTTACCTGGGCAGAGCCAGGTAACAAAAGGGGGATGGGTAAATAGTGTTCTAGAATAGGATGTGACCTACGGGATAATTAACTAATAAAATAAAAAAAATGTTAATTGGTTTGACGAATAAGAAACTGTTTTATTAACCAAACCTGTATGTCCAAGAGTTTATGCACTACAGGTGAACTACAGGTGAAGACACTCAATCCAGTCCCGTGGGCCACCCGGATTCATATCGCACTGCGGCGGGGTAAGATACATATTTCACTGTCGAACAAATAAACAGTGTTCGGGAGGAGAACTGGAATTAACAGAATTCCGGGGGCCATCTCTCGAATGAAGTAACCCTCCCTGTCCTGTCACCCCTGTTTTTGTTCATAGAAGTGAAGATGTATCTGGCTCTTGCTAAGTTATGTGTTTTCAGGGAAAGGGTGGGGTTTCATATGGAAGCTGTTCGTCTGAGCTGTCTTATCGTGGGTGACGTATTCCTGATACAGCACGTCCTACTAGATATGCGGAGAGTGGTAATTTGAGGATTTTGTTCCAAAATAGAAGAGATATCAGTGCAGGTTCCCATATTGATCGTGGACAGGTCATAGCTCACACTGAAAGGGATGGCTACGTAAACCCATACACTCAATTTGGGACCAGGTGGAGTATAGTAAGGGTTGGCGTTTTGGACTGTGTTCCTGAACAGAGGAAGTATTGTATAAAGGTATGAATAGTTCAGACCAAAGACCTCAAAGAAGTTATAGAGGTGGAGACTGGGTTTGGGGAGTCCAACTTATGGTTGGAATGGATTCAATATACGGCCAGATCAGTGGCTAAAGAAGAATGTTATGCCTGTGCGAACGCTAAACCCCAGTTAACAACTATCCCTTTTCCACTGAACGGAATTAATTCCCCTAAGGGAATGGCATGTATGGTAAAGCTGTTCATGAAAGCAGGAATGCCAAATAATGACAGTTGTATTGATTTGCACTATTTATATCCCCAGGAACCAAGTTGGTACAGAGAATATGACCACTGACGAGACCATGAATTGACAGGCTGGTTGAACTCTGGGGACTTCAATAAAATAAAATGGGCCAGTGTCGACATCTGGTGGTTGTGCGGGGGAATGAGTATATATTGATAACATTGGGGTTCCACGAGGTGTGCCGGATGAGTTCAAGGCAAGAAATCAGATACTAGCAGGATTAGAGTGGTCTACTCTCAATAAGAATGTAGACTGGATTAATTATAGTTACCAGAAGGGTTATTAAAGGGTTTGTAGAACAGACTGAAGCAATCAGCTGGAAGACCTGACAGAATAGAATTGCATTAGATAAAAGGAGGAAGTGGGCGTGGTAATCAGGACCGTGTCTTACATCCCAGGTAGCACAGCTCCGGACGAATCAGTGCCCGAAGCCTCAGCTGTTTTGACCACCCTGGCTCACAGGTTGGCAGAAACTCTGGGGTGGATAATTCTCTGAACTAAATTGGGTAGACAGTATTTATGGAAAAATGTGGTGTTATGGGCTACCTTAACCGGTGTGACTGTGTTAGTCTTGTACGTACGTGGTTGATTGCGTGTATGTATGAAAGTTATTGTTTCCAGGACTCTGGAAAGATCAATGACACTACAGATGGTGCGTTATGGGCCGATTCCAGGTTCTGACCCATGGAGGACTGAAGGCATGTCTACAGAGGAAGTGGACGAATCTGGATCTGTCATTTGTGGGGAATTTATGTTTGATGAGAATAGTGTTGAAATGAAGGGGAATTAGATTGTAATTTGTTTCAATGATTAAACTGTTTTTTTAATAAAGATTGTAAAAAGAGAAAAAAAAAAAAAAATCCTGAAAGAGGAGTTATGATTCTGATGTAGGTTTAAAAACAGTTGGAGTTAAGGTTAGAATTGATTAATGAAATGTGACGAGTTGGATAAACATTTATAATTGATTTGTTGATTATTTGTCTATTCATATGATAATCTGATAAACCTCTATAAAAAGGTTAGTTAAGTTCGTTTATACTTTCATTTTTTATGATTAAATAAAACTAGATGTAGAATTGAATGTATAATATTTGATCAAAGGGAGGATTGTTAGAGGAAATTATAGTTTAGATGATCAATTATGTATACATTAATGATTAGAACCATTTATGCTAATACTATTATGTTATGATTTGAAAAGTATGGGTTTTTAGTTGAACTGTTACTGAAAATGTAAGCAGAAATTAATTGTGTCTGTGTCTCCTGGGAAAGTTTAAGAAGGAGGGATAAGATAGTTTTTCAAACAGATAAGAATGTTTTGGTTGGATTCCATTAGTGGAGAGAAGTATATCCTTTAGACAGGTTGGAATGTAGTTTATGAGGGGAGTGAAACTATCTCCAGGACCGAATACTACGCCATTGTAAGGCTGGGAGAGGGTGTGAAACTGATGACGTCATTTTATGTTCACTTTCTTTAAAATGTAATGTTCTTTGTATTTTGGGTCAGTACTCATCAAGAATAAATGCTGAACTTGTTTTTAAGACTGGTCTCTTGCTAATTCATGCAAATGATAAACTTACAACTTATCATGAATTAGAAATGAGTGTGAATTGAATTGGTTTTGGCAACAAAACATAAAGGGATTTAGAATTCCTCTATCAGTAACTAATAAGGTAGCATTGTTTAAAGTGGCTAGTGATATATTTACATCATTTCCCATCAATTCCCATTATTAAAGTGGCTGGAGTTGAGTCAGTGTCAGTGTGTTGGCAGCAGCCACTCAATGTTAGTGGTGGCTGTTTAACAGTCTGATGGCCTTGAGATAGAAGCTGTTTTTCAGTCTCTCGGTCCCAGCTTTGATGCACCTGTACTGACCTCGCCTTCTGGATGATAGCTGGGTGAACAGGCAGTGGCTCGGGTGGTTGATGTCCTTGATGATCTTTATGGCCTTCCTGTAACATCGGGTGGTGTAGGTGTCCTGGAGGGCAGGTAGTTTGCCCCCGGTGATGCGTTGTGCAGACCTCACTACCCTCTGGACAGCCTTACGGTTGAGGGCGGAGCAGTTGCCGTACCAGGCGGTGATACAGCCCGCCAGGATGCTCTCGATTGTGCATCTGTAGAAGTTTGTGAGTGCTTTTGGTGACAAGCCGAATTTCTTCAGCCTCCTGAGGTTGAAGAGGCGCTGCTGCGCCATCTTCACAATGATGTCTGTGTGAGTGGACCAATTCAGTTTGTCTGTGATGTGTATGCCGAGGAACTTAAAACTTGCTACCCTCTCCACTACTGTTCCATCGATGTGGATAGGGGGGTGTTCCCTCTGCTGTTTCCTGAAGTCCACAATCATCTCCTTAGTTTTGTTGAGTGTGAGGTTATTTTCCTGACACCACACTCCGAGGGCCCTCACCTCCTCCCTGTAGGCCGTCTCGTCGTTGTTGGTAATCAAGCCTACCACTGTTGTGTCGTCCGCAAACTTGATGATTGAGTTGGAGGCGTGCGTGGCCACGCAGTCGTGGGTGAACAGGGAGTACAGGAGAGGGCTCAGAACGCACCTTTGTGGGGCCCCAGTGTTGAGGATCAGCGGGGAGGAGATGTTGTTGCCTACCCTCACCACCTGGGGGCGGCCCGTCAGGAAGTTCAGTACCCAGTTGCACAGGGCGGGGTCGAGACCCAGGGTCTCGAGCTTGATGACGAGCTTGGAGGGTACTATGGTGTTGAATGCCGAGCTGTAGTCGATGAACAGCATTCTCACATAGGTATTCCTCTTGTCCAGATGGGTTAGGGCAGTGTGCAGTGTGGTTGAGATTGCATCATCTGTGGACCTATTTGGGCGGTAAGCAAATTGGAGTGGGTCTAGGGTGTCAGGTAGGGTGGAGGTGATATGGTCCTTGACTAGTCTCTCAAAGCACTTCATGATGACGGAAGTGAGTGCTACGGGGCGGTAGTCGTTTAGCTCAGTTACCTTAGCTTTCTTGGGAACAGGAACAATGGTGGCCCTCTTGAAGCATGTGGGAACAGCAGACTGGTATAGGGATTGATTGAATATGTCCGTAAACACACCGGCCAGCTGGTCTGCGCATGCTCTGAGGGCGCGGCTGGGGATGCCGTCTGGGCCTGCAGCCTTGCGAGGGTTAACACGTTTAAATGTCTTACACACCTCGGCTGCAGTGAAGGAGAGTCTGCATGTTTTCGTTGCAGGCAGTGTCAGTGGCACTGTATTGTCCTCAAAGCGGGCAAAAAAGTTATTTAGTCTGCCTGGGAGCAAGACATCCTGGTCCGTGACTGGGCTGGATTTCTTCTTGTAGTCCGTGATTGACTGTAGACCCTGCCACATGCCTCTTGTGTCTGAGCCGTTGAATTGAGATTCTACTTTGTCTCTGTACTGACGCTTAGCTTGTTTGATAGCCTTGCGGAGGGAATAGCTGCACTGTTTGTATTCGGTCATGTTACCAGTCACCTTGCCCTGATTAAAAGCAGTGGTTTGCGCATTCAGTTTCACGCTGCCATCAATCCACGGTTTCTGGTTAGGGAATGTTTTAATCGTTGCTATGGGAACGACATCTTCAACGCACGTTCTAATGAACTCGCACACCGAATCAGCGTATTCGTCAATATTGTTATCAGACGCAATACGAAACATATCCCAGTCCACGTGATGGAAGCAGTCTTGGAGTGTGGAGTCAGTTTGGTCGGACCAGCGTTGGACAGACCTCAGCGTGGGAGCCTCTTGTTTTAGTTTCTGTCTGTAGGCAGGGATCAACAAAATGGAGTCGTGGTCAGCTTTTCCGAAAGGGGGGCGGGGCAGGGCCTTATATGCGTTGCGGAAGTTAGAGTAACAATGATCCAAGGTTTTTCCACCCCTGGTTGCGCAATCGATATGCTGATAAAATTTAGGGCGTCTTGTTTTCAGATTAGCCTTGTTAAAATCCCCAGCTACAATGAATGCAGCCTCCGGATAAATGGATTCCAGTTTGCAAAGAGTCAAATAAAGTTTGTTCAGAGCCATCGATGTGTCTGCTTGGGGGGGGGGGGGGGATATATACGGCTGTGATTATAATCAAAGATAATTCTCTTGGTAGATAATGCGGTCTACATTTGATTGTGAGGAATTCTAAATCAGGTGAACAGATCAGGTGAGTTCCTGTATGTTTCTTTCATCACACCATGTCTCGTTAGCCGTAAGGCATACGCCCCCGCCCCTCTTCTTACCAGAAAGATATTTGTTCCTGTCGGCGCGATGCGTGGAGAAACCCGCTGGCTGCACCGCCTCCGATAGAGTCTCTCCAGTGAGCCATGTTTCCGTGAAGCAAAGAACGTTAGTCTCTGATGTCCCTCTGGAATGCTACCCTTGCTCGGATTTCATCAACCTTGTTGTGAAGAGACTGGACATTGGCGAGAAGAATGCTAGGGAGTGGTGCACGATGTGCCCGTCTCCGGAGTCTGACCAGAAGACCGCCTCGTTTCCCTCTTTTTCGGAGTCGTTTTTTTGGGTGGCTGCATGGGATCCATTCCGTTGTCCTGTTTGAAAGGCAGAACACACGATCCGCGTCGCGAAAAACATATTCTTGGTCGTACTGATGGTGAGTTGACGCTGATCTTATATTCAGTAGTTCTTCTCGACTGTAAGTAATGAAACCTAAGATGACCTGGGGTACTAATGTAAGAAATAACACGTAAAAAAACTAAAAACTGCATAGTTTCCTAGGAACGCGAAGCAAGGCGGCCATCTCTGTCAACCACCTTCATGAGGAATGCTTTTCCAACAGTCTTGAAGGAGTTCCCACATATGCTGAGCACTTGTTGGCTGCTTTTCCTTCACTCTGCGGTCCTGCTCATCCCAAACCATCTCAATTGGGTTGAGGTCAGGTGATTTTGGAGGCCAGGTCATCTGATGCAGCACTCCATCACTCTCCTTCTTGACCAAATAGCCCTTAGAGCCTGGAGGTGTGTTTTAGGTCATTGTCCTGTTGAAAAACAAATGATAGTCGCACTAAGCCCAAACCAGATGGGATGGCGTATCGCTGCAGAATGCTGTGGTAGCCATGCTGGTTAAGTGTGCCTTGAATTCTAAATAAATCCCTGACAATGTCACTAGCAAAGCACCCCCACACCATCACACCTCCTCCTCCATGCATCATGGTGGGAACCACACATGCAGAGATCATCCGTTCACCTACTCCGCGTCTCACAAAGATACGGCCATTGGGACCTTAACTCTCAAATTTGGCATCATCAGACCAAAAGGACAGATTTCCACCAGTCTAATGTCCATTGCTCGTGTTTATTTGCCCAAGCAAATATCTTCTTATTGGTGTCCTTTAGTTGTGGTTTCTTTGCATCTATTCAACCACGAAGGCCTGATTCACACAGTCTCCTCTGAACAGTTGATGTTGAGATGTGTCTGTCACTTGAACTCTGTGAAGCCTTTATTTGGGCTGCAATTTCTGAGGCTGGTAACTCTAATGAACTTATCCTCTGCAGCAGAGGGAACTCTGGGTCTTCCTGTCCTGTGGTGGTCCTCGCAAGAGCCAGTTTCATAATAGCGCTTGATGATTGTGACTGCACTTGACGAAACTTTTAAAGTTCTTAAAGCTTTCCGGATTAACTGACCTTCATGTCTGTAAAGTAATGATGGACAGTTGTTTCTCTTTGCTTATTTGAGCTGATCTTGCTATAATATGGACTTGGTCTTTTCCCAAATAGGGCTATATTCTGTATAACCATCCCTACCTTGTCACAACACAACTGATTGGCTCAAACACATTGAGGAAAGAAATTCCAACAAGGTTAATTAAAATGCATTCCTCATAAAGCTAGTTGAGAGAATGCAAAGAGTGTGCAAAGCTGTCAAAGCAAAAGGTGGCTACTTTGAAGAATCTAAAATGTATTTTGAATTGTTTAACACTAAATGATTCCATGTGTGTTATTTCATAGTTTGGAATGTTTTCACTATTATTCCACAATGTTTACTCAAGTAAAAGAAAAACCCTTGAATGAGTAGGTGTCCAAACTTTAGACTGGTACTCGATATATACACTGCTCCAAAAAAATAAAGGGAACACTAAAATAACACATCTGAATTAATGAAATATAAATATATTCTTTACATAGTTGAATGTGCTGACAACAAAATCACACAAAAATGATCAATGGAAATCATGTATCAACCCATGGAGGTCTGGATTTGGAGTCACACTCAAAATTAAAGTGGAAAAACACACTACAGGCTGATCCAACTTTGATGTAATGTCCTTAAAACAAGTCAAAATTAGGCTCAGTAGTGTGTGTGGCCTCCACGTGCCTGTATGACCTCCCTACAACGCATGGGCATGCTCCTGATGAGGTGGCGGATGGTCTCCTGAGGGATCTCCTCCCAGACCTGGACTAAAGCAACCGCCAACTCCTGGACAGGCTGTGGTGCAACGTGGCGTTGGTGGATGGAGCAAGACATGATGTCCCAGATGTGCTCAATTGGATTCAGGTCTGGGAAACTGTTGGGCCAGTCCATAGCATCAATGCCTTCCTCTTGCAGGAACTGCTGACACATTCCAGCCACATGAGGTCTAGCATTGTCTTGCATTAGGAGGAACCCAGGGCTAACCGCACCAGCATATGGTCTCACAAGGGGTTTGAGGATCTCATCTCGGTACCAAATAGCAGTCAGGCTACCCCTGGCGAGCACATGGAGCGCTGTGCGGCCCCCCAAAGAAATGCCACCCCACACCATGACTGATCCACCGCCAAACCGGTCATGCTGGAGGATGTTGCAGTCAGCAGAACGTTCTCCACGGCGTCTCCAGACTCTGTCACATGTGCTCAGTGTGAACCTGCTTTCATCTGTGAAGAGCATAGGGCGCCAGTGGCAAATTTGCCAATCTTGGTGTTCTCTGGCAAATGCCAAACGTCCTGCACGGTGTTGGGCTGTAAGCACAACCCCCACCTGTGGACGTCGGGCCCTCACCCTCACGGTCTGTTTCTGACCGTTTGAGCAGACACATGCACATTTGTGGCCTGCTGGAGGTCATTTTGCAGGGCTCTGGCAGTGCTACTGGGTTGTTGCCCTCCTACGGCCTCCTCTACATCTCCTGATGTACTGGCCTGTCTCCTGGTAGCGCCTCCATGCTCTGGACACTATGCTGACAGACACAGCAAACCTTCTTGCCACAACTCGCATTGATGTGCCATCCTGGATGAGCTGCACTAACTGAGCCACTTGTGTGGGTTGTAGACTCCGTCTCATGCTACCACTAGAGTGAAAGCACCGCCAGCATTCAAAAGTGACCAAAACATCAGCCAGGAAGCATAGGAACGGAGAAGTGGTCTGTGGTCACCACCTGCAGAACCCCTCCTTTATTGGGGGTGTCTTGCTAATTGCCTATAATTTCCACCTGTTGTCTATTCCATGTGCACAACAGCATGTGAAATTTATTGTCAATCCATGTTGCTTCCTAAGTGGACAGTTTGATTTCACAGAAGTGTGATTGACTTGGAGTTACATTGTGTTGTTTAAGTGTTCCCTTTATTTTTTGAGCAATGTATATAAACTCAGCAAAAAAAGAAACATCTCACTGTCAACTGTGTTTATTTTCATCAAACTTAGCATGTGTAAATATTTGAATGAACATAACAAGATTCAACAACTGAGACATAAACTGAACAAGTTCCACAGACATGTGACGAACAGAAATGGAATAATGTGTCCCTGAACAAAGGGGGCGTCAAAATCAAACCGGTCCGTATCTGGTGTGGCCACCAGCTGAATTAAGTACTGCAGTGCTTCTCCTCCTCATGGACTGCACCAGATTTGCACCAGAAAACTTTAGTGTCCTAAGTTTTCATAACTGTGACCTTAATTGCCTAACGTCTGTCTGTAAGCTGTTCGTGTGTTAATGACCGTTCAACAGGTGTATGTTCATTAATTGTTTATGGTTCATTGAACAAGCATGGGAAACAGTGTTTAAACCCTTTACAATGAAGATCTGTGAAGTTATTTGGATTTTTACGAATTATCTTTTAAAGACAGGGTCCTGAAAAAGGGACGTTTCTTTTGTTGCTGAGTTTATATATACTTTCAGATGGCTACTTTTCTTTCCATTTATAATCTAATGCTAAATTGCAGGTTTTGCAGAATATATTGTTGTCTGCAAAGAACGTCCCAGCGGCATATATGCATGCTCTTTTTTCAAGCGATATTCTGATTTAGAATTGCTTATATTTTCTGGTTGGATTCATAGTCTCTCCACTAACTGTCCTAATTGCCCCATTTTTAAAACCTCCTATGATCAGGGATTGAGTCTGTTGGAGAGGATCAGCTTGAGCAAATTGAGGTGTAGAACCACTGATCTACAAATAGCTTTTCCTGCCAAATATTAGTCTTTGTGCAATTAAGATTCGTAAGCTACGCCTGCCCTGGTTTAGGCGATCCCCCCACAAAACCCTCCTGACATTGAATGATTGATTGTAGACAGCTTGTGTCAATTAAAGAGCATTTCCTAGGATTGTCCACCTGCAGCAAATCCAGTAGATAATGCTGGCAATACTGGTCAAAGAGAAAACCCACAAAAAACGACCAAAACACCTAGACTATAGGCTATAACCTGTCCTGTGCTTGAGGTAGTACATTGCCGTCAACACAAATCTAGGATAAGATTATCTAACCCCCAATCCTTTCTTTCACAATTACATGGATGAAAAATGTCACACACACCTGGGTCTCATCCTGCACCACGCGGTACTGTTCCTTCCAGACAGTGATCTTGGACACCTCGTCCTTCCTTAGGGCTCTCTCCTTCTTCAGCTCAGGGCTCCAGAAAGTCTTGATGGAGTTCATGGAGGAACTCAGCTTGCTCTCCTTAACCTCCACCTCACGACGCAGCAACTCGTTTTCACGCAGAACCTGAGGGACCAGCCGACTCAGTCAGTAAAACATACACACATACACACTGCAAATACAAAATGTTTTCACACAAATAGCAGAACACTCAACATCAAAGTCAAACTAGATCTTCTCAAAGTAGGGTACATGTCAAACGATTTATTACTAACTTTCCTTATGACATCACAGCATTGAGCTTTCCTTGTCCATTGTCATTCTACAGACAGACTTACATTACCAACTGTGGCTACTGACCTCTTTGAGTTGGGCCTGCAGGTCCAGTATGGTGTTGTCCCGGGCCTGTCTCAGGGAGTGAGGGACCGTGGAGGCCATGTGGTGATCCCCAAAAGCCAGGGCGTCACCTGCCATCATTCCCCCAGGGAGCACAGCGTTGGCCTGGGCAGATGTGGCGATGTTGGGAGTGCTAGCTGCCACCCCTCCACCCCCTCCTGCGCTTGCTCTTGACCCGTAGGTCACCCTCTGTCGACCCATTGTGGTCATCTCTCGACCACTCTTGTTAACGTGGTCGGACATGGCAACCTCGTTGTCGCTCAGGTACATGGGTCCTGAGGTGGCATAGGCGGCATTGAGGGACTGGATGTTCTCCATGGAGAGGGTCTTACCTCCCGCTCCACCTGGACCCCCTCCACTGCCCCCCGTGCTGTTGGTGCGACGGTGGCCCATCCGTGGGGAACGGGGGAGATGAGGGGAGCGACCCGAACCCTGGCTGCTCCCCCCATCTCTCCCTCCGCTGAGGTTGGCATCCGCTCTGCCCACGGAACGGGAGCTGCCGTACATGTTCACTGAAGCAGAGGAGTGAACGTATTGATGGTGGGAATGAAGAGGTGCAGTGTCTGAAATGTGAGGATGTAGCTTTGCCTAGTGTGTGTGTGAGAGATTTTGACAGCAGATCTGTGAGTTTGTGCTGACGTGTCTCTCTGTTCCGGCTTCAACTGGAGTAAGTGAGCGCTTGATTCATGTGAAATTGTTGAGCTCTCTTCACGCTCACTCACTCTCAGAAGGGACTGGGTGACAGCTGTTCTTGGAGTGAGAGAACAGCCACTCAGAGAGTCCACACACAGGAAACTGATCTGGAAGAAGGAACAGAGTTTAAAAGGGATCATCAGCAGCTAGATATTGCCTGACTAGGTATCTCTCCTGACATGGGCATGTTTTCAATACAGACTCCTTTTGTCGTACAATATTCCATAGAAGGCATCCAGACCTTATGAAAGTAGCACAATATTCCCTTAATCTTGTAATAAATCAAATCTAGTGATACTGTACATAACTGGCATTTCTGCCATCCATTGTGACCGTGTGGGGGGATAATCAACCCGCCAATTAATGGCAATGCATTTCTTAGAAGTTATAAATGCTTGGTTACATTGTTATCAGAAGAAACTGTCTCCAGTATCAACATTTCCAAGCAAACCAAAACCGAGAGAAGCGAGAATCTGAAGACCTGCTGAGACAAAAGAAAATACTCTTTGCCAGAATTCACCTAGCCTTCATAAGAGTATAACATATGCAAATATGACCCCTTCTGTGTTTTACACCTCCAGCAGAGGAATTACATTTCTGAGTGCATGATATTCAGTTTCACTGACATATAGTACATTATATGGATAGTCTTAAACTGCAGTAATGAGATTATATGAACATGACTGGGCATTCAAACATATAAGTATCCATTCGGCATCATCAATACTGTCTACCAGGTTTCCTCACATTTTTGTTTGACATGTTTTGTGTCATCGGGAAAAGCCTCTATCAACCCTTGATACAGTTTGGAAATCAACTTTAGAGGTTTGTCAGACTGCCTTAAAATAGTTTCAATCTTTGAAGCTCCTGGCTTGTCCAGTGTTTTCTGCGCAGAGAGAATAAAGTGTAATCTCAGCACCGTCACACACTGGTCTTCTCTGGTTGCTTGACCCTGCTGAGACCCCTGTCACCATCTGATCCTTCTCAGATGAGGCATGTCAAATAATTACCTTGATGTACATTTATACATTATATTATCCAAGAATAGAATCAATTGTTCAATAATTGAAATGACCATTCTTCCTATGTCCCAAACTGAAGCCTACCCATCAACTCAAGATGTAACTTTGTATCCATTCATTGATTGCTATATTATACTGCAAAATTCGTCTTTCCTGGCTGTCTGGCTTTGCTTGGACATCTGTCACCATCTGTTCCTGCTAATAAATGATGAGCATAGTGTTATGTACTGACTGTTCACCATGACAGTGAAGCCTGTAGAGCTGTTTATACCATGTCAGTGTGAAATTAAGGGAATTAACTAAGGAACCTGGCAGATCAATAACTTTACATTGCTATACTGACTAATAAAAACTCACAACGCATCAAAAAACAGAATATCAGGCTACAAAACATTTCCATACACACAACAGCTGTTAGACACTGCCACCTGACTGATAGCTAGAGGCTAGAGCTGAACTGGCTGTGGTAGCCTTAGTTCATTCACTTCAGACAGAACTTCAGTCGAGAAGGGATGAAACAATAACGTTTACACGTCAGTTAAACTACTAGCTCAGCACTGAGAATAAATACTTTTTTCTGTTAAGTCAAACAGCAGTTTCCTTGCCAGCTACATCAGTCAAAGAGTAGCCAGTTTCTGCTTTGCTTGCTTTGACATCTCAGAAAAAAAGCAATAGGGGCGCATGTGCGTTATGCTATGTATCACGTGATCTGGCTAATGTAGGGAGGAGCGCCCCTTTTCAGTTGTATCAAATGACAGCGTTGTGGCCCCAGAAATGCTACAGAATTTGCACAAAAAAACACTATATGCAGAATACATTTCACCACGGACAATTTCGAATGCAGACTCCTCATAAACGTAAGCACAGCTAGTTGGCAGGCTAGTTACAGCTAGCAGCAAAAGCTAAGTTAATATGGCTGGGTTATCAAGCGTTACAATGTAACGTTTTACCGCAATATCATTTTTTGTTGTAAAGTAGCATCTCTTTGGCAGCACTATAATGAGCAAGGAAGCGTGCAACATTTTCTTGTTCACTAGGTGAATCGCTACATTAACTGTGTTGGATACACCGACCTAAAGGGTTGGCCATTTAAACCCTGGGAATAAAAAAAATGGGTGCAAGATATGCAGCTGGTCCGAGGCGAGGGTAATAATACAATTGTCAACTTAGATGGCAAGACGTCTAAATTATTTAGAAATGGACAACATCTAAAATGTTTTCTTAGCTGGGAATACAGACAAGGGGCTCAGGAGCCACCGAAAATCTCCCTCTCATATGTATCCCTTTCTCCTCCTCCATTGCTTCAGGGTTGAACATTATTTAGGGAGTTTTCCTTCATTAAAAGTAAGTCGCTCTCCCGTAAAAAACGAACACAAATGCCGTAATCGACAAAAGCTCATAATATCCCGATGAATACTAATGAATAAATACCAGGAATCGGATATGGTCAAGCAGAACCCATTTTTTTGTTGATTAGCAATGAACACAATGATTATGAAAATCACTTTTAGAGTGAACTAACGTACTTTGCTGTAGCTATGTCCGATGGGGTCAAGTCAGTTTGCTGTATCCTGCGTCAAATGGAAAACGGCTCCATATACGGACATTTTCCCTTATTTCTTCTGCATACCTCTATCCGATTTTAACCTATTTTTGCCAACACAACCAGCGGCTTTCTTCTTCAACAGCGTCTCGTCAGCCACACTAAAAAAAACTATTTCCGGGTCACAGAATTTCGGACATTTTCTAAATAAAAGTTCCCCATGTAATCGTACAAAAGTGTCAATAACCTATATTTATTATTCATGATATATGAAAAATAATTTTCTAAACATTAACAATGATTCATATTTGTTCGTGTTTAAGTGACATTAAAAAAAAAACATGTTCCAAGGTCAAATAAATGCCCCCACTGCAAGTAACTGTATATGAAATACATATTGGCTTATAGAGCAAAAACTATTCGAGGTGCAGCAGTAAAAGTATTGTAGGGAATACTCAGTAGTATCTGTAGAATGTACATGGTGTCATTTCATGGGGCTCTGAATAACAAGGAGTGTTGCTGGCATTTTACTCTGCCTATTACATTGGCCACAATGCGCATCCCTGTATATGGAATACATATTGGCTTATAGAGCACGCCTTTACACATTTAAAATCAGCCCATGGCCAGCCATGTGTGCCAAATGCATCAGGTCATCAGGTTAAAGTATAATAATCACTGCAAAACCTAAAATATCCATATGATTACAGGGTAAAGTGAATGGTGGCCTCATCTGCAGTACCAGGATTCCCCTCGAAGGTCAGCGTGACCTGGAGGTGGACATTCTCTGCTTCCCCAAGTCCTACAGAGTTGTTGAATGTAGCAATGAAAACGTATGGAGATATGGAGATGTATTTGCGGCGCTGCTGGAAAATAGACATAGAACAAGCCACGGCAAGAGATCTTGACTTCTGTGTCATACGAGCATGCAAAAGTAATTTAATGCGACAGGCTTGTGAACTCTGTAAAAAACCTACGTGGTAAAGATGATAGGTATAGAGTTAGCATGTTCACTGAATGTTGAAAACATTACATAGACTGACCAGGTGAATCCTTTCCATGACAGACTGACCAGGTGAACCCATGTGAAAGCTATGATCCCTTATTGATGTCACTTGTTAAATCCACTTCAATCCTTGTAGATGAAGGGCAGGAGACAGGTCAAAGAAGGATTTTTAAGTCTTGAAACCATTTAGATTAATTGTATATCTGTGCCATTCAGAGGGTGAATGGGCAAGACAAAATATATAGTGTCTTTGAATGAGGTATGGTAGTAGGTGCCAGGCGCACATGTTTGTGTCAACAACTGCAACACTGCTGGGTTTTTCACGTTCAACAGTTTCCTGTGTGTCCACCACCCAAAGGACATCCCGCCAGCTTGACCCAACTCTGGGAAGCATTGGAGTCAACAGGGGCCAGCATCCCTGTGGAACGCTTTCGACACCTTGTAGAGTCCATGCACACAGTGATTGGAAAATAAGGTGACCCATTTACATTTTTCTCGATACTACATCAGCATTTTTTCTGAATGCCATAAGAGATTACTTATTGCTGACCAAAGGAAACCTTCTCCTCACTTCAAAAAGGCAATTTCCCAGTTTGAAGCATTGAATTCAGCGACATTTTCACAATCCATTGTTCAACTTCATTACAATCCAAGAACAGCTTCATTACAGTGGTGTAAAGGACATAGTTGAACATTTTGTTCAGGAAATTCTACCTGCAAATTTATTGGAAAATGGTCTGCTCTACACTCACAGTCTAAACATTTCCAGTAAGTGTGATACCCAGGCAGTGTATGGCCAGACTACCAAACAACTGATCGTAGAACCCAGGGACATTTCTGCAGAACGCGTAGGCCAATACCTCTTTGGTTTGAATCAACAGAGCAGAGCATGTAATATATCTAAGAATTCAAAAGGCACTCAACATTCAAGCTTTTATGTAACCCATGCTCTACAGACTTTGCTTGTATAAATAGACAGGGATAGGATCAAATTACCTAGAAGCTACTATTTCTAGTCGTCACATTTTCAGACAAATACCAATTTGTGAAACTGTATACATGTCATGACCAGTTTTTGCACGTAAACTGCACTGAGACATCAAAGTTGTCAGTTAGCTATAGATTAGAATTACTCAACAAATTGCTGCACAAAGACACATTTTGTCTAGTTGCATATGACCGGATAAGTAGAGGTTCTCCACTTTGGTCTAAAAGAAGTCATTCACTTACTGTATGCACTGTCAAATGCAAGGAATGTGATTCCTCTCAATTGGTGGCGTTTTGAGAATGTAATAATACCTGTGAATTTAAAAGCACATTGGATAATGTGTTTGTGCTCAAATTAGTATAACATTGAGTGTTAAAATAATGGACTCCTTAAAACAGTATGAGAAGGAACTGGAGGGCATTCTGCACTCACTACAGAAATATCTGGCGCTACAGTATTTGGCTTGACATGGAAAGGTTGTGGACATTGTTCTGAAATATGAATTTTCTCATCATTGTGGGAATTTCAAAGCTCAGGTAGATGGAAGTGCTTGTGGTCCCGATATGTTTGTTCACTAAAGTGGTCCATTCACAACAACATGAGATGTATTTTGTATGAATTATCAGAAGGAAGATTATTGCATTAATGTTATGCAACAATGTGTATATCAGATTTATTGAGTATAATGGTGAACGCCATGAAAGAATAGTGAATGCCAAGAAAGAATGCTTCCATGTACACTCAAAAGGAGATCAATCTGCAATGATTTAAGTGGTATAACATGCAAATGTACTATGGTTCTCGGATTGTTTGGTGCATTTCAGGAGCTGATATGCTGAACACTGATGTTGCATATAAGGACATCCAGGACATACTGTACATAGCAGGCGGTGTCTGAGGAAGGTGCGAAAATTGTCCAAAGACTCCTGCCACCCCAGCCATAGACTGTTCTCTCTGCTATCGTCTGGCAGGTGGTACCAGAGCATTTGGTCTCAGACCAACAAGCTCCGAGACAGCTTCTATCGCCAAGCACTGAGACTTTTGAACAGCTAAGCAATGGCTGCCCATGCTCATCCACGGTCTATCTGCACTAACTTTATGCCACTCACGAGTCTTTACCCACACACTGACACACGCCAACACGGACTCTACTGCACACACACTCAAATACTCACACACTCACTGACACCAACACACACACACACACATACACCCACTACTTATGCTGCTGCTATGTTGATTATTTTGACTATTTATCCTGCTATCAGTCAATTTCTCCTTGCCCCTGTCTACATGTACATAGTGTATCTACCTTAACCACTCCAGTATCCCTGCATATTGTACATTTGGCACTGGCACGGACCCTGTCTCGCTTCATGTCTCGTGTTTTTCTTATTTCTTGTGTGTTTAAAAAAAATCGACTTCATACTATTTGATATTGAACACTGAATTGTTGGGAAAGAGCTAGCAAGTAAGCATTTCACTACTTGTGCATGTGACAAACTCTAAACTAATTTCAAACGTCTGAGTAACTGTTGATCAATTTGATTAATTAACTTTAATGTGATATTTGTAATGAATAAAGTATGCTTTTTTGGACAAAGTGAACTTGCATCTCTCTTGCCCTTTTGAATAAACATATTGTATGTTGTATCCACCAGAAGTGTCCACCATAATGTCTTCTACATTATAGGGTATTTTGGTAGAACAATATATGCATCATATGACACAGTGCTATATTTGAACCATATAGTGTTCAGGCATCACATTTGAAGCTGTTTGACCACAGTAAAAGTCCAGCAACACTCCCTATAACTTAGCTTTTTGTTCGAACTCACCCTACTGAGTATTTTCCACCCCACTTTATCTGATACAGTTATTAGACAGCCCAAAACAGTGTATTGCATTGGGGGCTAAAGAGGGGGAGGAGTAAAAAGACAGCAACAATCTGTACGACACAGTTTCCCTCCAAAACTAAACATATTTGGTTAAAAGAGACCCTACTGAGTCTTTTCCACCTCACTTTAGCTGAGACAGGTTGTAAACTTGTTCCTTTACAGTCCAATATGTATTCCATATACAGTGAACTGTATTGGCGGCTATGTTCTGTTGCATGGGTAGACCTCAATAGTCATAAACTCTGAACGACCAAATAATTAGTATCTATTAGCAAAAGATAGTAAAGACAACTGCTGGGCACAGCACATAGCATTTCACAGAACAAGAATAAGACACACGAGGCTTTAAGCCACTAGAGGGTGCTACTAGGATAAGACACATTAAAACTTCTTCAGGATTGGTGGGTCCCCTGCACGGGATGGTTGAGCTAATGTAGGCTAATGCGATTAGCATGAGGTTGTAAGTAACAAGAACATTTCCCAGGACATAGACATATCTGACATTTGCAGAAGGCTTAAATTCTTGTAAATCTAACTGCACTGTCCAATTTACAGTAGCCATTACAGTGAAAGAATACCATGCTATTGTTTGAGGAGAGTTGTAACGGTCGTCGATTGTGGAAGAAGGTGAGGACCAAGGTGCAGCGTGGTATGTGTCCATATTTATTAGAATGAACACGGAAATAACAAAAATAACAAAGAGAAACGACTGAAAACAGTTCAGGCTGGTGCAGACACACAACAGAAAATAATCATCCACGAGAAAATAATCACCCACGAAACACAATAGAAAACAGGCTCCCTAAATATGGTTCTCAATCAAGGACAACGATTGACAGCTGCCTCTGATTGAGAACCATACCAGGCCAAACACAGAAATAGCAAATCATAGAAAAACTAACATAGACAACCCACCCAACTCACGCCCTGACCATACTAAAACAAAGACATAACAAAATAACTAAGGTCAGAACGTAGGGGAGGGTCTGGGTGGGTGTCTGTCCGCGGTGGCGGCTCTGGCGCGGGACGTGGACCCCACTCCACCATAGTCCTTGTCCGCCTCTTAGCCCGCCTCCGTGGCCTCTTTAGAGCGGCGACCCTCGCCGCCGACCTCGGACTGGGGACCCTAGCCATGGGTCAATTGAAAAAAAAGGGGTTGATCATATAATCATCCAGGAATACATCTCAAGCAAACAGGAAATACATTAAAACTGTGAAAGGATCTGTAAGAACCAATTAACACGTTTAAGCATAGCACCAGTTATATAAATAACATAGCCATAGCCACCTCAGCCTCCCATGCCATGGCATGTTCATCCCGACACCATCTAGAAGGCAGAGACAGCACAGGTGCATCAAAGAATGGACCAAGAGACTGAAAAATTGCTTCTCCAGGCCAACAGACTATTAAATAGGCACCACTAGCCAGCGTCCTCCCAGTACCCTGCATTAACTTTATTCACTGGTACTAGCCGGCTACCACCTGGTATTCAATCCTGCACCTTAGAGTCTGCTGCCCTATGTACATAGTCATTGAACACTGGAAACTTGAATGTTTACATACTGTTTTACCCACTTCATATGAACAGTATATACTGTATTCTAGTCAAGGTTCATCCTATATAACTACTGCTGTACACACCTTGTCTATTCATACACTGCCCATAATGTCTATACACACCATCATCTACATATATATTTATAGTCTGGACTCTGACATTGCTCACTACACCCGAGACAACATCTGCAAAATCTGTCTACCTGACCAATAAATTAAGATTTGTTTAAATGTGAAATTTTGATTTAAACATTTGATTTTAAATCTTCTCCACATTATAATATTCTTTATCTTATTGTAAGTAATAATTCTCATTAGTTTCATAATTTCTTACATTATGCGCTATGACTATGCAAAGATGCAAAAAAATATTGATTGCAAATAAAATACAATGTTATTTGTCACATGCGCCGAATACAACAGGTACCTTTCTGTGAAATGCTTACTTACAAGCCATTAACCAACAACACAGTTCAAGAAATAGAGTTAAGAAAATATTTAAATCAAATCTAATTTTATTAGTCACATGCAGTTTAAAAAAAATACAGACAAGAAGAAGAGATACAAGTAACAAGTAATTAAAGAGTAGCAGTAAAACAACAATGACGAGGCTATATACATGGGGTACCGGTACCGAGCCAATGTGTGGGGGTACAGGTTAGTCAAGGTAATTTGTACATGTAGGTAGGGGTAAAGTGACTATGCATAGATAATAAACAGTGAGTAGGAGCAGTGTAAAGACACAAGGGGGGGGGGGTGTAAAGATGGCAGGAAGCTTGGCCCCAGTGTGATGTACCCAGTGATGTATTATACACATAGCGTTTATTCTCAGACTTTTATTTTGAAGGCAAAATCGTTAAACTGGAGGTTTTAAAGAAAGTTTCACCAATGTTGAATGTTATATTGTTTTTGTGCATCTCCGAGTGACGTTATGTCGATTCTCTGTGTCATTTGATGTTTTCATGAGTTGTCTAGCACATTTTTCCTATTTGTCTGCCTCTTTAGTCCAGGGTGCATTGCATCAAATATGTATATAATTTAACCGCGGTGCAGTTGTCAGATATATTACAAAAAGGAGATGAATGAATTAAGAACGTCAAACACCCCACCAGCAGACTGTCGACCAATCGCGTGCAGGTTGTCCTGCTCTGTCACGCGGTTACTAAACTAATCGTCACGTAATCCCGTCGAAATACGTAATATCACGATTCCAAAGCAATACAATACCACAGATAGCAAGTTAATTATCTCACATCTCGGAAAAGATTTGTAATGTTGTACTTTTTTGACGAAATTCGTGCTAATGTTGGGGTTTTGAGCTAGCATTCAATAGACTAACCATTCACTCCTTGGGGGAGAGCGCTCCTTGTCCCAGAATTGCCCCGAATGCACCGCGCAACCCAAAGAAGTAAAATGCTCCCTCGAAAGTATATCTGCCGTTGCGAATGTTAAACTGTAATCTGATTTTGAGTCACATTAATCTGCAGGGCCCTATTTCAGAAAATAGTCATAACAAACTCTGAGTTGAAACCTGAACTCTGGGTTAACTAACTCTGAGCTGTCAAACTCAAGAGTTTTCAGTTTCAGAACAGGTGATAACAATTAGTTTAATCAACTCTGAGTTAAATTAATCCTGAGTAAAGCAGAGTATGACCACTGGTGGGGATAAAATGGCGGAGTGAGTGGTCGCATTAAACTGAGTTCCTAAACTTTAAATTGAATTCAAGCCCTAATTTGAGTTTGACGATGTAAAGAATTGCTATTATGCAGGAGACCAACCTACTGCTAAATACATGGCTATTGCATTGTTATAACTGAGACAACACATAGCAACGTATTTTCACAGTAAAGCCTGTGGGGTCCCCTACAGGATAGCTCCCACATTACACACATAATCTCCCTTTTTTAACCGAACACTGTGTGCCCGAAGAAGATTCTACGATGACGGACAGACAACTGAGCCAATGGCGGAAGACTACAGACTACAACCAGCTGAACCAATCCGGAGATCCGATCTTCCTAGGGTCAACCTACTTTCTGTGACGTATATAAGGGCTGTGCTGACTGTTTACGCTCTCTCTGCCTGCCGTTCCACACGAACTAACGGAAGAGCCGTAATTACGCTGTACTACATATTTTCACTCTGAATAAACTGTTTACTTGTCATAAAATGTACCACTTAGTCTGAATCGATCCTTGACCGGCTCACCCATCTACATATCTAATTACTAACAACGACGAACACAGTTAAAATGACGTTTTTTGCTGTTTAAAAAAAACATGTGTTTGATGGTTTACCGAACACGACTTTGTTATACTGCATGCAAGTGTAACGGATGTGAAATAGCTAGCTAGTTAGCGGTGGTGCGCGCTAAATAGCGGTTCAATCGCTGACGTCCCCTTGCTCTGCAAGGGCCGCGGCTTTTGTGGAGCGATGGGTAACGATGCTTCCTGGGTGACTGTTGTTGATGTAGGTCCCTGTTTCGCGCCCGGGTATGGGCGAGGGAACGGTCTACAGTTATACTGTTACACAAGTTCAGCCAAAACTAGCTAGCTAGTAACATTAGCTGAGTTGGAATCTAGCAAAAATGGAGCTGTCATAACCGAGGTAGATACTGCCAACCATATGGAAGATTCTGACACTCCCCCGGAAGTAACGGTACCGAAGTCGGAGGAATTCGTCGTTGGTACAGGTGTCCAAATAACCCCTTCGAACCCCCCCCTACCCGAAGAGACTACGAGAAAGTGACGCCGGGCAGACTCAACCACCCCAGCCTTTCACCATTGAGGCCATCCAGGGTTTAAACAATACATTTGACGAACAAGCTATTTAGCTGAATGGCTTTGATGAGAGGATTCATGAAAATACCCTCTCGATTGCAAACGTTTCCAGAACTACAGAGTTTAATGCATCAGGCATTAAGAATATTACCACTGTTGATAAAAGGATATTAGAAGGGTGAGCCGGTTAAGGATCGATTCAGACCAGGTGTTAAAATTGTACGACAAGCGACAGTTTATTTCAGAGGGAGAATATCTGGTACACAAATACGGCTCTTCCGTTAGTTCGTGTTGGAACAGCAGGCAGAGAGCGCGTAAACAGTCAGCACAGCCCTTATATACGTCACAGAAAGTAGGTTGACTCTAGGAAGATCGGATCTCCGGATTGGTTCAGCTGGTTGTAGTCTGTAGTCTTCCGCCATTGGCTCAGTTGTCTGTCCGTCATCGTAGAATCTTCTTCGGGCACACAGTGTTCGTTTAAAAGGGAGATTATGTGTGTAATGTGGGAGCTATCCTGTAGGGGACCCCACAGGCTTTACTGTGAAAATACGTTGCTATGTGTTGTCTCAGTTATAACAATGCAATAGCCACGTATTTAGCAGTAGATTGGTCTCCTGCATAATAGCAATTCTTTACACCACTGATGTGAAACTGTTGAAAAATAAAGTTGATGCCCTGACAAAAGAGAACGAGGAGCTGGACAAGACCGATACATGCGCCGATGGGGCTAGGATCTGAACGGGCTACCTGAAACTGAGAATAGGGAGAATATCAGAGGGATTGTGATTGACATTTCCCCCTGCTACCCTGAACATTGCTGAAGATGTTGTACACCGTGTTGGAGATAAGAGAAAGGAGATGAACAGACAGGTCATCATGATGTTTTCGTTGAGGAACGTGATAGACGAGGTGTGGAGAGCTGCCAAACTTGCGCCGATCTGCAGGGAGAAAGGCATTTGCTTTGCAGAAGATTTGAGCAAGCGCGACAAGGATGCCGGTGCGAAGCTGTGGCACCAGTCGAGGCAAGACGCAGGGGGGAAAGGCTTCTGCAAGACGCAGAGGGGTTTGCTGTCATTGACGGCCGCAGGGTGGAGCTACGTGACTGACTGATTTATGCTTTATGAGTTAGCCTGCTTATACAGTAGTAGGGTAATGAAGCCATATACTGTTTCAACTGGTGAGTTTATTCATGCAATCGTTTATCTGAACGTCGCATATAGGTGATATTGCATAGGGCCATACTGTTCGTAGTGGCGAGTTTTTAATGTGAACATTAGACAACGTAAGCACACGGATTTTTGTTTCTCATTTGATGGCTTACTAAATTAGTTTTTATTCATTGATTTAATATCGTTATTATTTAAGCAAATCTCAATTTTAAAAAAATGTGGCTTGATTAGCTTTCAGAGATTTATTTTAAGTTTTAGAGTTCAATTTAAGTAATAAACTATTAATATAACGTGTTATTACACGGTCTATCCATTTATTTTCCTTTTTATGGTGGTTACAGTTTGTCAAGTACATTTTTGAAGGGCTTATGCTACCTTTATATTATTCAGGGTCCCTGTTTATTCTAGACAACTCTTTATCTCGTATACTCTAATCCAACATTAATCTTTCATTTTATCCGTGAACACCAGGGGTTTAACATAAGTTAAAACGCAAGGAATTTTTAGTATTTGTAAAGATTCATAAAAGTCCATTTGTCTTTTCAAGAGACACATTCCTCAGATGCTGAAGTTGGACTTCACAATGGGGTGACCAGATCATTTTTAGCCATGGCTCATCTCATCCTGCTGGTGTGGCAATACTTTTCAGACGGTTTCCAGGTACGGTTTTAGAAAGCAGGTGTGATGAGGTCACATAAAGGCTCATGTTACATATTGGTAAATGTTCATAACATACAGTCAAAAAAATCTATCCAACATTTTAGTAAAGTCTTATTGAGTTGAAAAACAAATATTCTACAGATAACATTGTTGGAGGTAATTATGATGTTGCTCCTGATGACTGGATGGGTAGGTATCCTACCAGGCATTCAGCCCATTGTTTTAATAACTTAATTCTAAATTTCTGCTCTAACTTTTAACTTTGGCATTCACAGAATCCAACTTTTTAGAGCAAATTTCTTGGTTCAACTCTACAAATAGGGACAGACAATTCAAATCAAGAATTGATTATTGGTTGGTATCTTCCAATCTTATGAATCTTGTCAGTGAATGTAGTATTTCCTCAGCTCCTCTGACAGACCATGGTTCCATTGTTCTTTCCTTTTTGTTTTGATAATGATGAGATTTTCTAAAGCATACTGGAAATGTAACTCTTCTTTTAAATAATGAGTCATTTTGTTTACAGTCTAAAACTCTAATCAGAGAGACCTTTCTTGATTCTGCTCTTCTACTAATAAATGGGAAATTATTAAATTCAGAATTTGATGTCTTGCCATCACTACTGGTAAAATGCTAGCTCAGAAAATATTCTCCAAGCAGATGGATATTATTGTTGATCGTAACAGGTTGAGCAATAAACTTGAGGTGGCAGGTAACAAGGTTAACCCACTGTTCCTAGACTGTCATTGAAAATAAGAATTTGTTCTTAACTGACTTGCCTAGTTAAATAAAGATAACATTTAAATGAAGATGAGAAAGTAGAGCTTGCTAAATGCCGATGTGATCTGGACTAGATATACAACAATACGGCAAAGGGTGCCTTCGTCTGCCCAAAGGCCAAATGGATTGAAAAAGGTGGGGGGAAAAAACATTTCTTTAATTTGGAGAAGAGTAGGCAGACTATGAATAGGTAATTTACATAAATTAATGTAATACTATCTGATCTTGAAGTGATTTAACTGAGGAAATATACGAGTCTGCTGTTAATGATAATGCAGAGGATTATCACAAGGTTGCTGTTGACGTACAGTGGGGAGAACAAGTATTTGATAACCTGCAGAATCGGCAGTGTTTCCTACTTACAAAGCATGTAGAGGTCTAAGTATACCTACACTACTTTCCTGCCATCTATACCATTTCTTAATATAATGCAGTTCCTTTGGATTTGATGCCCCATGACTGAGTATTGTTCTGTTCAAGTTGACTGTGATTTTGCTGTGATCTGATAGGGGTGACAGTGGGCTGACTGTGAACGCTCTGAGAGACTCTGGGTTGAGGTCAGTGATAAGTAGTCTACAGTACTACTTCCAAGAGATGACCTATAGGTGTACCTACCATAGGAGTCCCCTCAAAGCCTACCATTGACTATGTACATACCCAGCGTAGGACAGAGCTGTAGGAGTTGAGGCCTGTTTTTGTTGGTTGTTTTGTCTTGCGGGGCATATTTGGGAGGGAATGCTGTCACCTCCAGGTAGGTGTTTGCCTCCCTATGTGCTGAGTGTCAGGTTCTTATCCAGTTCTGGTGTTTAGGTCACCACAGACTAGTACATGTCCCTGGGCCTTGAAATGATTGAACTGTCATCGTTAAAGTTTGGGGATTCTATTCGGGGGATATAGGTGGCACACATGAGGAATTGTTTCTCTGTTCATTTTTAAACAAGGAAGAAGATGAGTAGGCCGCCGGTACGTTGCAATAAACTTTAGTGAACTATTAACATAATATATTTACAAAATAATAAATATGGGAGGAGTCAGCCTAGTATATCAGGATGCACAACTGCAACTACTTATTCATTTTTCATATTATTTCTCATGTTGCCTTTATACACTGACGTGATAATGTTGTAGTAGTGTTTTGTATATAGTTATTTACCTGTCATGTGACATTTACCTGTCCCCACCTCTATTTTTAGACACGCCAACAATGCTGCCTAAGGAAGACTCTAGTAGTCAAAACACGTTAGAGTTGTGAGGCCTTGATTTACTAGGCCGACTGCTCCCATATACAGTGCCTTGCGAAAGTATTCGGCCCCCTTGAACTTTGCGACCTTTTGCCACATTTCAGGCTTCAAACATAAAGATATAAAACTGTATTTTTTTGTGAAGAATCAACAACAAGTGGGACACAATCATCAAGTGGAACGACATTTATTGGATATTTCAAACTTTTTTAACAAATCAAAAACTGAAAAATTGGGCGTGCAAAATTATTCAGCCCCCTTAAGTTAATACTTTGTAGCGCCACCTTTTGCTGCGATTACAGCTGTAAGTCGCTTGGGGTATGTCTCTATCAGTTTTGCACATAGAGAGACTGACATTTTTTCCCATTCCTTGCAAAACAGCTCGAGCTCAGTGAGGTTGGATGGAGAGCATTTGTGAACAGCAGTTTTCTGTTCTTTCCACAGATTCTCGATTGGATTCAGGTCTGGACTTTGACTTGGCCATTCTAACACCTGGATATGTTTATTTTTGAACCATTCCATTGTAGATGTTGCTTTATGTTTTGGATCATTGTCTTGTTGGAAGACAAATCTCCGTCCCAGTCTCAGGTCTTTTGCAGACTCCATCAGGTTTTCTTCCAGAATGGTCCTGTATTTGGCTCCATCCATCTTCCCATCAATTTTAACCATCTTCCCTGTCCCTGCTGAAGAAAAGCAGGCCCAAACCATGATGCTCCCACCACCATGTTTGACAGTGGGGATGGTGTGTTCAGGGTGATGAGCTGTGTTGCTTTTACGCCAAACATAACGTTTTGCATTGTTGCTAAAAAGTTCAATTTTGGTTTCATCTGACCAGAGCACATTCTTCCACATGTTTGGTGTGTCTCCAGGTGGCTTGTGGCAAACTTTAAACAACACTTTTTATGGATATCTTTAAGAAATGGCTTTCTTCTTGCCACTCTTCCATAAAGGCCAGATTTGTGCAATATACGACTGATTGTTGTCCTATGGACAGAGTCTCCCACCTCAGCTGTAGATCTCTGCAGTTCATCCAGAGTGATCATGGGCCTCTTGGCTGCATCTCTGATCAGTCTTCTCCTTGTATGAGCTGAAAGTTTAGAGGGACGGCCAGGTCTTGGTAGATTTGCAGTGGTCTGATACTCCTTCCATTTCAATATTATCGCTTGCACAGTGCTCCTTGGGATGTTTAAAGCTTGGGAAATATTTTTGTATCCAAATCCGGCTTTAAACTTCTTCACAACAGTATCTCGGACCTGCCTGGTGTGTTCCTTGTTCTTCATGATGCTCTCTGCGCTTTTAACGGACCTCTGAGACTATCACAGTGCAGGTTCATTTATACGGAGACTTGATTACACACAGGTGGATTGTATTTATCATCATTAGTCATTTAGGTCAACATTGGATCATTCAGAGATCCTCACTGAACTTCTGGAGAGAGTTTGCTGCACTGAAAGTAAAGGGGCTGAATAATTTTGCACACCCAATTTTTCAGTTTTTGATTTGTTAAAAAAGTTTGAAATATCCAATAAATGTCGTTCCACTTCATGATTGTGTCCCACTTGTTGTTGATTCTTCACAAAAAAATACAGTTTTATATCTTTATGTTTGAAGCCTGAAATGTGGCAAAAGGTCGCAAAGTTCAAGGGGGCCGAATACTTTCGCAAGGCACTGTATGTATTCTTTTGTAAATATACAGTGCCTTCAGAAAGTATTCACACCCCTCAATTTTTTCCCACGATGTTGTGTTACAGCCTGAATTTAAAATGTATTAAATTTAGATTTTTGGTCACTCGCCTACAAACAATACCCCATAATGTCAAAGTGGAATTATGTTTTCCCCCAAACAAATTCAGATGAATTAAAAGCTTGAATCTCTTTAGTCAATAAGTATTCAACCACTTTGTTATGGCAAGTCTAAAAAAGTTCAGGAGTACAAATGTGCTTTACAAGTCACGCAAGTTGCATGGACTCCCTCTGTGTGCAATAATAGTGTTTAACATAACATTTTTATGACTACCTCATCTCTGTACACCACACATACAATTACAGTGCATTCGGAAAGTATTCAGATCCCTTGACTTTTTCCACATTTTATTACGTTTACAGCCTTATTCTAAAATGGATTAAATTAATTTGTTCCCTCAATCTACACACAGTACCCCATAATGACAAAGCAAAAACAGGTTTTTAGACATTTTTGCAAATGTATTAAAAATTAAAAATAAACACCTTATTTACTTAAGTATTCAGACCCTTTGCTATGAGACTCAACATTTAGATCAGGTGCATCCTGTTTCCATTGACAATACTTGAGATGTTTATACAACTTCATTGGAGTCCACCTGTGGTAAATTCAATTGATTGGACATGATTTGGAAAGGCATACACCTGCCTATATAAGGTACCACAGTTGACAGTGCATGTCAGAACAAAAACCAAGCTATGAGGTTGAAGGAATTTTACGTTGAGCTCCGAGACAGGATTGTGTCGCGGCACAGATCTGGGGAAGGGTACAAAAACATTTCTGCAGCATTGAAGGTCCCCAAGAACACAGTGGCCTCCATCATTATTAAATGTAAGAATGGAAGTTTGGAACCACCAAGACTCTTCCTAGATCTGGCCGCCTGGCCAAACTGAGCAATCGGGAGAGAAGGGCCTTGTTCAGGGAGATGACAAAGGACCCGATGGTCGCTCTGATAGGGCTCCAGAGATCCTATGTGGATATGGGAGAACCATCTCTGCAGCACTACACTGATCAGGCCTTTATGTTAGAGTGGCCAGACGGAAGCCACTTCTCAGTAAAAGGCACATGACAGCCCCGTAGGAGTTTGCCAAAGAGCACCTAAAGACTCTCAGACCAGGAGAAACAGGATTCTCTGGTCTGATGAAACCAAGACCAACTCTTTGGCCTGAATGTCAAGCTTCACGTCTTGAGGAAACCTTGTGCCATCCCTACAGTGAAGCATGGTGGTGGAAGCATCATGCTGTGGGGATGTTTTTCAGCGTCAGGGACTGGGAAACTAGTCAGGATCGAGAGAAAGATGAACGGAGGAAAGTACAGGGAGATCCTTGATGAAAACCTGCTCCAGAGTGCTCAGGACCTCAGACTGGGGCGAAGGTTCACCTTCCAACAGGGCAACAACCCTAAGCACACAGCCAAGACAACGCAGGAGTGGCTTCGTGACAAGTCTCTGAATGTCCTTGAGTGGGCCAGCCAGAGTCTGGACTTCAACCCGATCGAACATCTTGCTTAACTAGCCTACTTCAGCAGTACTGTATCATTTTAATCATTTTAGTCAATAAGATTCTTGCTACGTAAGCTTAACTTTCTGAACATTCGAGACGTGTAGCCCACTTGTCATTCCAATCTCCTTTGCATTAGCATAGCCTCTTCTGTCAACTATGTGTCTGTCTATCCCTGTTCTCTCCTCTCTGCACAGACCATACAAACGCTCCACACCGCGTGGCCGCGGCCACCCTAATCTGGTGGTCCCAGCGCGCACGACCCACGTGGAGTTCCAGGTCTCCGGTAGCCTCTGGAACTGCCGATCTGCGGCCAACAAGGCAGAGTTCATCTCAGCCTATGCCTCCCTCCAGTCCCTCGACTTCTTGGCACTGACGGAAACATGGATCACCACAGATAACACTGCTACTCCTACTGCTCTCTCTTCGTCCGCCCACGTGTTCTCGCACACCCGGAGAGCTTCTGGTCAGCGGGGTGGTGGCACCGGGATCCTCATCTCTCCCAAGTGGTCATTCTCTCTTTCTCCCCTTACCCATCTGTCTATCGCCTCCTTTGAATTCCATGCTGTCACAGTTACCAGCCCTTTCAAGCTTAACATCCTTATCATTTATCGCCCTCCAGGTTCCTCGGAGAGTTCATCAATGAGCTTGATGCCTTGATAAGCTCCTTTCCTGAGGACGGCTCACCTCTCACAGTTCTGGGCGACTTTAACCTCCCCACGTCTACCTTTGACTCATTCCTCTCTGCCTCCTTCTTTCCACTCCTCTCCTCTTTTGACCTCACCCTCTCAACTTCCCCCTACTCACAAGGCAGGCAATACGCTCAACCTCATCTTTACTAGATGCTGTTCTTCCACTAACCTCATTGCAACTCCCCTCCAAGTCTCCGACCACTACCTTGTATCCTTTTCCCTCTCGCTCTCATCCAACACTTCCCACACTGCCCCTACTCGGATGGTATCGCGCCGTCCCAACCTTCGCTCTCTCCCCCCGCTACTCTCTCCTCTTCCATCTTATCATCTCTTCCCTCTGCTCAAACCTTCTCCAACCTATCTCCTGATTCTGCCTCCTCAACCCTCCTCTCCTCCCTTTCTGCATCCTTTGACTCTCTATGTCCCCTATCCTCCAGGCCGGCTCGGTCCTCCCCTCCCGCTCCGTGGCTCGACGACTCATTGCGAGCTCACAGAACAGGGCTCCGGGCAGCCGAGCGGAAATGGAGGAAAACTCGCCTCCCTGCGGACCTGGCATCCTTTCACTCCCTCCTCTCTACATTTTCCTCTTCTGTCGCTGCTGCTAAAGCCACTTTCTACCACTCTAAATTCCAAGCATCTGCCTCTAACCCTAGGAAGCTCTTTGCCACCTTCTCCTCCCTCCTGAATCCTCCTCCCCTCCCCTCCCTCCTCCCTCTCTGCAGATGACTTCGTCAACCATTTTGAAAAGAAGGTCGACGACATCCGATCCTCGTTTGCTAAGTCAAACGACACCGCTGGTTCTGCTCACACTGCCCTACCCTGTGCTCTGACCTCTTTCTCCCCTCTCTCTCAGATGAAATCTCGCGTCTTGTGACGGCCGGCCGCCCAACAACCTGCCCGCTTGACCCTATCCCCTCCTCTCTTCTCCAGACCATTTCCGGAGACCTTCTCCCTTACCTCACCTCGCTCATCAACTCATCCCTGACCGCTGGCTACGTCCCTTCCGTCTTCAAGAGAGCGAGAGTTGCACCCCTTCTGAAAAAACCTACACTCGATCCCTCCGATGTCAACAACTACAGACCAGTATCCCTTCTTTCTTTTCTCTCCAAAACTCTTGAACGTGCCGTCCTTGGCCAGCTCTCCCGCTATCTCTCTCAGAATGACCTTCTTGATCCAAATCAGTCAGGTTTCAAGACTTGTCATTCAACTGAGACTGCTCTTCTCTGTATCACGGAGGCGCTCCGCACTGCTAAAGCTAACTCTCTCTCCTCTGCTCTCATCCTTCTAGACCTATCGGCTGCCTTCGATACTGTGAACCATCAGATCCTCCTCTCCACCCTCTCCGAGTTGGGCATCTCCGGCGCGGCCCACGCTTGGATTGCGTCCTACCTGACAGGTCGCTCCTACCAGGTGGCGTGGCGAGAATCTGTCTCCTCACCACGTGCTCTCACCACTGGTGTCCCCCAGGGCTCTGTTCTAGGCCCTCTCCTATTCTCGCTATACACCAAGTCACTTGGCTCTGTCATAACCTCACATGGTCTCTCCTATCATTGCTATGCAGACGACACACAATTAATCTTCTCCTTTCCCCTTCTGATGACCAGGTGGCGAATCGCATCTCTGCATGTCTGGCAGACATATCAGTGTGGATGACGGATCACCACCTCAAGCTGAACCTCGGCAAGACGGAGCTGCTCTTCCTCCCGGGGAAGGACTGCCCGTTCCATGATCTCGCCATCACGGTTGACAACTCCATTGTGTCCTCCTCCCAGAGCGCTAAGAACCTTGGCGTGATCGTGGACAACACCCTGTCGTTCTCAACTAACATCAAGGCGGTGGCCCGTTCCTGTAGGTTCATGCTCTACAACATCCGCAGAGTACGACCCTGCCTCACACAGGAAGCGGCGCAGGTCCTAATCCAGGCACTTGTCATCTCCCGTCTGGATTACTGCAACTCGCTGTTGGCTGGGCTCCCTGCCTGTGCCATTAAACCCCTACAACTCATCCAGAACGCCGCAGCCCGTCTGTTGTTCAACCTTCCCATGTTCTCTCACGTCACCCCGCTCCTCCGCTCTCTCCACTGGCTTCCAGTTGAAGCTCGCATCCGCTACAAGACCATGGTGCTTGCCTACGGAGCTGTGAGGGGAACGGCACCTCAGTACCTCCAGGCTCTGATCAGGCCCTACACCCAAACAAGGGCACTGCGTTCATCCACCTCTGGCCTGCTCGCCTCCCTACCACTGAGGAAGTACAGTTCCCGCTCAGCCCAGTCAAAACTGTTCGCTGCTCTGGCCCCCCAATGGTGGAACAAACTCCCTCACGACGCCAGGACAGCGGAGTCAATCACCACCTTCCGGAGACACCTGAAACCCCACCTCTTTAAGGAATACCTAGGATAGGATAAAGTAATCCTTCTCTCCCCCCCTTAAAAGATTTAGATGCACTATTGTAAAGTGGCTGTTCCACTGGATGTCATAAGGTGAATGCACCAATTTGTAAGTCGCTCTGGATAAGAGCGTCTGCTAAATGACTTAAATGTAATGTAAATGTAATCTTGGGAGAGACCTGAAAATAGCTGTGCAGCGATGCTCCCCATCCAACCTGACAGAGCTTGAGAGGATCGGCAGAGAAGAATGGGAGAAACTCCCCAAATACAAGTGTGCCAAGCTTGTAGTGTCATACCCAAGAAGACTCAAGGCTGTAAATTAGCAAGCATTTAGAAAAACCTGTTTTTACTTTATCATTATGGGGTTGATGAGTGGGAAAAAAAACAATTGAATCAATTTAATTTTTATTTCACCTTTATTTAACCAGGTAGGCTAGTTGAGAACAAGTTCTCATTTGCAACTGCGACCTGGCCAAGATAAAGCGTAGCAATTCGACACATACAACAACACAGAGTTACACATGGAATAAACAAAACATACAGTCAATAATACAGTAGAACAAAAGAAAACAAAAAGTCTATATACAGTGAGTGCAAATGAGGTAAGTTAAGGAAATAAATAGGCCATGGTGGCGAAGTAACTACAATATAGCAATTAAACACTGGAATGGTAGATCGGCAGAAGATGAATATGCAGGTAGAGATACTGGGGTGCAAAGAAGCAAAATAAATAAATAAATACCAGTATAGGGATGAGGTAGGTAGATAGATGGGCTGTTTACAGATAGGCTAATGTTAAGGGAATTTTTATCTATAATGACTAATTATGTATACATTTCAATCAGGATGTACTAATCAGAATACTATTATGTTACTGTATATGTACTAATCAGAATACTAAATGTTACTGTATATGTATGAATTTTCTTTCTTGATCCCGGTACTGAATATAATGTGTGTGAATGTGGTCAAGAGTAGAACAATGACTGTCTGTTCCTTGGTACAAATGAATCAGACTGGCTAGAATGCTTATTTACACGAGAAAACCTTGACTCGTAAATTATATTAAATTGGTAGGAAGACGGATGTGGGAAGGCTCGAGATACAGCCTTTGTACTGGAACGGAGATGGCGCGGGGTGGTGTTGGAACTAATGACATCATTTTCAGTTTATAACCTGTGGTAACCTGTATTGCGGGAGTACTCTTTTGAATAAAGGCTGCTATTTGACTTTAAGACCGGGCTCTGTCCATTCCTGTAAAATAAGGGTCTTACAAATTCTTATGAATTGACAGATTGTTTAATTTTAATTGGGAATTAAAACAGAGGAATTAAATTCCTTCAATAGCTAAGTACAGTTGCAGTGATCTGTAAACTGCTCTGACAGCTGGTGCTTAAAGCTAGTGAGGGAGATGTGAGTCTCCAGCTTGAGAGATTTTTGCAATTCGTTCCAGTCATGGGCGAGCAGAGAACTGAAAGGAAAGACGACCAAAGGAGGAATTGGCTTTGGGGGTGACCAGTGAGATATGCTGGAGCGTGTGGGTGCTGGAGCGTGTGCTACGAGTGGGTGCTGCTATGGTGACCAGTGAGCTGAGATAATGCAGGGCTTTACCTAGCAATTTTAGAATAAGGGTGTAACCTAACGAAATGTGGAAAAAGTCAAAGGGTCTGAATACTTCCCGAATGCACTGTATCTGTAAGGTCCCTCAGTCGAGCATTGAATTTTACAGATTCAACCACAAACACATATTGGTAAAAAAACAAAACAGGCATTGAATATTTCTTTGAGCACGGTAAAGTTATTAATTATACTTTGGATGGTGTATGAATACACCTAGTCACTACAAAAGATATAGGCGTCCTTCCTAACCCTGTTTCTGGAGAGGAAGGAAACCACTCAGGGATTTCACCATGAGGCCAATGGTGACTTGTAAAACAGTTGCAGAGTTGAATGGCTGTGATAGGAGAACATTGAGGATGGATCAACAACATTGTAGTTACTCCACAATACTGGCCTAATTGACAAAGGGAAAAGAACAAAACTATTTTTTTATCCATAACATGCATCTTGTGGGGCTTGGGCAGCTGTATTATTGGGGTGGGGGCAGAAGGGGCATGTCTGATCTGGGAGGGCCTATATAGGGTGTGGCCAAGGTTTGTTTGGGGGCGTCTCGGCTGGGCATGTGGGTTCGCTTGGTGCAAGTTCTTCGGGAGGGTGTCTCAGGTCTTGGTGGGGTGTCTTGCTCCAGTGTGAGGTGCTGGGGCTGCGGATGAAATCCTTCAGGGTCCTGGCAAAAGTTGGGATTGCTGCCTTGTAGAGGTGGACCTGGTCGTTAAGGCTGTTCAAGTCCAGGGTGTAGTGGTGGGCCAGGTAGGCATTAGGTTTTGAGGCACAGTCCTGGGAAATGCTTGCATTCACCAATATGGTGGCAGGGTGAACATATTTTTGTGGTAGCAGGTTGGAGATGACCACTTGTGTTTTTATTTTTAAATGTAACCTTAATTTAACTGTGTTAGGGGAAGAGGAATAAGCTTTTTCAATCTCACTCACACATTCAATCTGTATTCTTTGTCAAATCAACAGAGGGCAGTGTTTACCTCTGGCCTGGCTTTCTAACCTGTATTATGATAACGGTGAGGCCTCAAGCCCCCTATCCCTTGCACTGAAGTCGATTTAACGATCCCTGTTCAATTGCAACAAACATGCATGGTATGTTTTGTCATTACTCTTCTTCTACATGATCTCGAACGAGTCATGATGCTATAGTTAATGGGAAATGATGCTTTCAAAAACTCGGACTACATTTCATTTTCGAGTGCTCTTGTTTACATTTTCATAATCGGTTTACAGGTTATTGTCTCTCCGAAGCTGCAGCACTTTTGCACAGCGCCATACAAGATAGAATACGATTCTATTTCTAAGGACAACACCAAAGATGTTCTATTTGTGACAACACTGAGGTGAGTGTTCTTGTGAGGTCGCCATATTCAGTTACGCTTGCGGTGGGGTTTATTGACCACCCACAACGTAGCAGTAGCTATCTTGCCGCTAGTAGCCGAATGAATTTGGGGGAGTGCCTGGTTTGAAGCTAGCAAATTGCCGTCGTTAGTGGGAAGGAGGCGGTTCTAGTCCCCCGCTAAGCACGAGAGAAAGACCCGCCTCATCTGTAGAATGAACGCTGCCAGTCTGGGAACGTTCCGACAGTAATTATTATACCTCAGTAATTCCAACCGGCTCCTTTGCTTTGGTAAACGTGTTAGAGTTCTCACAGCTTGAAGACTACTTATGGATGGAAACTTGACCACACGACGGTAAATGACACTACAAATCAACGTATTTATGAGTTGTAGCCTACTATGGCGGGGAGTGAATCGCAGTTATGGCAACGCGGAACTTTCATTCGATGTTCTATGCGGAGATAACGTTAACAAAGAACCCTCGCTCCAGCTAGCCAAAGCTAACGTTTATCAGACAGATTTAAAACGGTCAAGGGGAAAATGTAATGTTCGTCTTTGTATTGATTTGTGTTATTGTTTCGATTTCTCGATTATGTATTTTTACAAACGACGTTATTCAATTGCTCTTTTACTAGTTACGCTGGGGTAGTTAGCTAGTTGCTAACTAGCCGCCATCAAGCAGGAGAGTGTAGCTATCACTAACGTTAGCTAGATAGCTACCAAGCTGCTGGCTTGCCGCCATCATCAGGCATAAGAGTGTAGCTATCACTAACGTTAGCTAGATCGCTAGCTAAATGCGCAATCCAACATGGAACGATGATGCCCGTGAGCAAGTTAACGCTAACGTTTGTCCAGACAAAAATATATATTCTTCAGTTTTAAATATATTAACTACGTTAGTGTGAAATGTTGTTTACTGTTTTCAATGTCAACTAGTTTACATTGATTGATGACATAACTAGCTAACGGTATATACCAGCAATGGCTAGTTAACGTCAGCTTCATGTTCTATAATATTATTTCTCGTAGCTAAGGCCGTTGTGCTAAGCTAAAAGCCTTGTTATCTACAGTCAGTCGCCAGTCAAGTGTCGGCTATGGCTGTGCTCCAATGTAACACGTGATTTTCTCTGCAAAAACTCCGAAATTAATCCCAGCAGAGACGATGAATATGACCGGTCTCATCTCTAGCCCAGTTAGCTACCATTCGTTTTCCTTTCGACCGCTCTGCAAGCGTTATATTGTCAAAATACGTTAGTTACTCCCCACGCGTGGAGTTTATTTGTGTAACGTTAACTATTGTAATTTACTGCTGTCAAGCACGGTAGATACTTACGAAAAATGTCTGAATAAAAATTTGTCTGCGCCAAATCCACATATTCATTAATATTAGGTGACGTTTTACAGTAATCTTAACTACTTAATCTGTTTACATGAAATATTATTGCATTCCGTGTAGCATGTGTGAAGCAACCGGTTGATAGGGCATTAATACTGTTGTAGGTGATAAAATCAATGATCTTTCGGGATACTGTACTGCTGCGGTAATTAGTCACTAATTATTCAGATTATTAGTGATTTTATTGGAAGTACTGAAGAGGTGGAGCTATTGCACGTGCACACTTGGTAAAAAAATATACATATTCTTTCCTGACAATACATTTTTTTTATCTGCTTATGTTTTAAGACTATTTTGGAAGTACACACCGGGCGTGAAAACAGTAAATGACTATAGTTGCTCATCGAAACTCCATACTTGGTGACAAATGAACGTATTTTGACTCAACACTTGCGCAGCTGTCTAATAAGAAAATTAATGGTAGCTAACTGGGCTAGAGAGGAGACTCATCATATTAATCATCTCCTCTTTGCTCAGATACTGATTCAGAATACACCTAGCTAGCAGATTGTAATGGGCTAATGTGTTTCTCCGTTAGCAGTTACAGGGTAGGTACTGTTTGGCCGAACACGGCAAATTTTCAATCAACCTTAACTTGGCGTTGGGAAGACAGCCAAAGTCTAGTTGCAGAGGGTTTGTTTAAGCAATAAAGCACGAGGCTCTGTGGTATATGGCCAATATACCAAGGCTAAGGGATGTTCTTAGGCACAACGCAACGCGTCCTGGTTACAGTCCTGAGCCGTGGTATGTTGGCCATATACCACAAACCCCGATGTGCATTATTGCTATTATAAACTGGTTACCAACGTAATTAGAGCAGTAAAAATACATGTTTTGTCATACCTGTTGTACCACGGCTGTCAGGGTTCGAGCCACTCAGTTTATAATTGAATTTAGAAGATGCTCTGTTATTAAATCAAATAAATGAAGTTCTGTCTTTTCTATTTGAAATCTTCTTTCATTTATTGAGACAGGTGAGTGTCACTTTGGGATGGACACCTACTTGTTCCAATCAGTGAGAGATTTAAAATAGACAAGAAGGCAGCATACATGTTGTTGGATTACTTAATGGTGCGAAAAATAGAAACAGTTTAATAACAGAGCATTTTCTAAATTCAAAAGAACCCCCTGCAACTAGACATGGACGTTTAGAAGACCGTCTGTCTTCCAAATCGGGAATTGAGGAAGTATCGACAAGTTATGGTCGGTTGTAGGCACTTTGCCGTAGCACACAGAATTTATCAGCCAGCTGGAATAAATGGGCAATATTTTTAATAGCTTGACTGCACCACAAGCTAGTGAAGCTATTGTAGTATTATGTGTATGTTCTCTGTGTTATGATATTTAGTTTTTTAGTAGTACACTTGTTTTGCTGTGTACTGTAAAGCATGAGATAACTGTCTGCACTTGACCACCATGACAGGGACACATCTTGTTTATATATAAATACTGAAAATTCACTCTGTAGTTTGTACTGCTTCTTAAAAACGATTTTAGACACTTCTCCAACCTCTCTTTGCAGTCAGTGATGGAATTTTATCTTTTAAGTCAGGAATTCCAGATTTGTTGACCACCTCCCCACTCACAGTTAAACCAGTTTGCCCCTTTCCCCCTAAATTTCATTGCTATACTGATCCCGTCTGTCCCTGTTTCTTTCCCCCTGCAGTGACACTGGATCTCTGCTGGGAGTGTGTGGCCTGTCCGTTGCCTGCACAGTGAGGTTTGGTGCCTGGAGCTGAGTCTAGCTCTTTCCCCCTCCCTTCTGGTGGCTCCTTATGCTGGATTGCAGCTGTACCCTGTGTCTTGCAGGATGGATGGTGTGGATCTAAAGGGTCTCGTGTGTTGGCAGCGCTCCCTGTTCTGTGACAGTGTTCTCTTCTTTTCTATTTACAAAAGAACACCCCCCATCCTCCACCCAGACTCTGAGCCCTGTATACCTACTAACTGTATTTAAGCAGCAGTCACACAGGTAGGAATAGGAGAGGGAGGTTTGCAAAACAAGCTCCTGTTTTAATTGGTCAGTCTGACCACATAGATTTCCATTTCTTTCCAAAGCCTTTATGGAGGAAGTTTGAGTTTTCTTTTCTCTGTTGAATCATATCCGCTCACTATCGTTGGGGGTGGTGGGATGTCGGAAAAGCCCAACAACAAGATGGTTAAGTTCCTGACTCCCCTTCCCAAGAGTGGTAACGGAAACAACGGGTCTGGCTCGGACTCGCTTGTTGGTGAACGGATGGCAGCGGAGGTGAGGCGGCGCCACCACACCATGGAGCGCGACCGTTGCGCTGCAGAACATCGAACATTCTTCCGTCGCAGCGTCATCAGCGACTCCAACGCCACAGCCCTTGACCTCCCCTTACCGAGTAAAATCCCTGTCCTTGCACCTCTGGTACCCCGCGTGCGAGATGTCGCGCCCCGGCACTCTGGTGCACTGCCCACCCTGAGACCTGCACCCCGTGTGACTGTGAGGGAGGAGTTGGCTGAGTGTGAAGGTGGATTGAAGGTGGATGTGGTGTCTGTAGAGCAGAAGGCTGCTGTACTACAGGATATTTGTGATGGGGAAGCAGTGGTTGCTCAGCAAGCAAACAGTCTAGCTGCCCAACCTCTGAGCCAAACAACAGAACCTGAACCTGAGAGTGAGGTGAAGGAGAGTGAAGAAGGAGAGGGGAGGGAAGCAGATAAGGAAGAGAAGGAGAAAGCCCGGGTAGAGGCTGAACTGAGAGAGGCGGAGAAGAAGGTGCAAGATGACATTGAGGAAGCCGAGACGAAAGCGGTGGGAACGTCGCCGGATGGGCGTTTCCTCAAGTTTGACATTGAGATTGGACGTGGTTCCTTCAAGACGGTCTACAAGGGCCTGGACACAGAGACCACAGTGGAGGTGGCATGGTGCGAGCTGCAGGTAAGACTGGGCTACATCTCAATACTATCTATGTAGCTTAATCTTGCATCCTCATTTCCCTCCATGAAAACTGATATGAAAGCGCACCACTGATAAGCCCAGTGATTACAAAATTGGCTCTTTACAGGTTACCGGTTGATCCCTAATCAGACCCATACAAAACCTGTTGAGTCACTCATAACCTACAAAATCTGTGAGAAGAATATACTAGTCTCATCTCAACCTGGTCTCAGAGCATTTTGTATTATTCTGTATGTAAATCATTCGTATGATAATGTATGTTGAGTTTCGTATGGTATGTATTAATTTGTGGATGTTCGTCATCCATTTCATGTGATATGTTACAAATTGCAATTTGTGCAATATGTTCAGAATTTGAAAAAAGTACAGTATGTTATGAATTCCAATTTGTGACTGTTGGTTAGGTGTCTACCGCTGATGTTAGCTAGCTGGCTAATGTTAGCTTGGAGTTAAGTTTATGGGTAGGGTTAACTAAAATGGTTAGGGGAAGGGTTGGCTAACATGCTAAGTAGTTGCAAGGTAGCTAAACGGTAGTAACTAGTTGCTCCCAGGTGCGCAGCGGTATAAGGCACTGCATCTTCGTGCAAGAGGCATTACAACAGTCCCTGGTTCAAATCCAGGCTGTATCACATCTGTCCGTGATTGGGACAATCACAATTGGCCCAGTGTCGGCCTACCCCGGCCAAAAACGGGCGTCATTGTAAAATAAGACTTTGTTCTTAACTGACTTGCCTAGTTAAATAAAGATTAAATTAAGTTTGAAGGTTGTCCTTAATGAGATTTGAATACGTGACCTTTGGGTTGCTAAACGTTCGCGTCATATGCCCACCCATCCATGCCGACCAACCACCCTACTTATGTTTTTGCCTTAAGTAACCATCTGCCTTATGTAGCCATACCAAACATTTGACTTTCCCGATTTTCATTTACTATGTCATGTCTAGTCTATGAGACCAGGCTGCTCATATTGCCAAGTCAGGCTAGAGCCAAAAGTCTGCCTTTTCTTCTGCAGTGACTACAGGCCTTTATGCTGTCTTTGTGTCACATTCGCGGCATTTGGACATTGTAACTGTCACCGGTTAAACACCTAAGGGTCTGTCAATCAGTCATAGTTATCCCTTCAGTTGTGGTGTTGCAAATCCATTTGAAGCCATTGGTTCAAAGTAGGGATGCACAATATATTGATGAACATATTGGATTTGGCCGATATTAGCTAAAATGCCAACATCGGTATAATATTAGCTAAAAATGCCAACATCTGTATCGGCCCGATGTCTAGTTTAACGCCGATGTGCAAAACCGATGTCAATGCTGACGTGCATACCTATATAACATAGCTACGTGACGTATTGAAGCCATGTAAAATTTGGCGTGACGTATTGAAGCCATGTAAAATTTGGCACTACGCGTGCAACACAGCATTCCTAACCAAGCCCACAAGGTCTACTGTGTGGATCGAGCAGTCATTTGAAAGAGTCCCAATTTTTTTGCTGGACATCTCAAAGGCGAAATCCATTAACGGCAAGATAATGGAATTCATTGCCCTTGACAATCAACCGTTCTCTCTCGTGGATGATGCTGGCTTTTGCGACTGGTTGAGCACCTGTACACACTACAAAGTGTGCAATTTTTCAGATGTTACACAGTAATTGTGTCAAGTGTCACTGCTATTAGCTTCACGACATACTATGGAACGACCTTTGCGTGTCAAAGATGTACGTTAAATAATACTATTTGACAATGACACGTTAAATAAGCTTTTAATTTGATACGTCAAATAACAGTTCTATTATAGAATGTGTTCTGAATTTGCACGTGCAAGCCAACTGCCACCACTACTATCAGTAGCACTGTCAAAGCTGTACAAAAAAGTCTGCAAACACCAGCCATTTGTTCGACCGCAACGTCTGGGGTAGCTATTGTTTTAGCTTGGTACCTAGCTAGCATCAATAAAACCAGCCTGAAAACAATGACCAGTAGAAACTGCAGTCTTTTTCATTATTCTTAGCAATGATTTAGGAATCCTTGTAAATATTAGCTAGATAGCCACTTGTTGTTCGCCTATTGAAATTGAACTTCAATTAATGAAAATAAATATCAAGCCAGCTACATAACCCTGTTGCCCAAAGCTAACGTTATAAGCAGCCAGCTAGCTTCATCTGGCTAGTGAGGCTCGACCTGTCCGGGTTATGTGTTGTGAAGCTAGCCACAAGAAGGATTAGGCACAGTAGTGGAATTTGAGGTTTGCCTTCAAAATCAAAGTACCTCTTTGAAAGTGACGCAGAAGGTTACAACTGGTGGAATCATACCATATTAGAGTTCACGCAAATATTAGCGTTGTAGCTCTTATCGCGGGACTGACTGTGAAATCACCTCCCCTGTCAGCCTATTGTGTTTTTTCCCCACCTTTTATTTTAACAGGTAGACTAGTTGAGAACAAGTTCTCATTTTCAACTGCAACCTGGCCAAGATAAAGCAATGCAGTGCGACACAAACAACAACACAGAGTTACACATGGAATAAACAAACGTAGAGTCAATAACGCAATAGAAAAAGTCTACAGTGTGTACAAATGGTGTAAGGAGGTAAGGCAATAAATAGGCCATAGTAGCGAAGTAATGACAATTTAGCAAATTAACACTGGAGTGATAGATGTGCAGATGATGATGTGGGGTTGAGGTTGGTAGATTGGATGGGCTATTTACAGATGGGCTTTGTACAGCTGCAGCGAACGATAAGCTGCTCAGATATCTGATGTTTAAAGTTAGTGATGGCGATATAAGTCTCTAACTTCAGCTGGGTTTTTTTCCATTTTTTTCCCTCAATTCGTACCAGTCATTGGCAGCAGTATTGACATTCATATTGCACTGTACAGCTTTACTTAAGGGTTGGGGATCAGTGAAATGGGGTATCAGTCTACTCAATACCCAAGCTATTTTTCCCCAACGTCATCCACAGAGTTATCAGACTCCAGAAACATCCACGCAGTAATGTTTTTCCTCCAGAATAGTGTTCAATACACACAAGTTGGCAATAAATATTGTTACATTTACAGTTGTTTCAGGGTCCCGCAATAAGAGCTACGACGCTAATGTTCTCTGGGTGTCACTGAGTAGACTGATACCTATGGATTGTGGATCAATGACATGGGGTAAGGCTGTACAGTGAAATAACGATGCCCCCAATGCAATTATAAAGTATATAACATCCAGTGTAATTTCAACAGATTTGTCAAATGAACAAATTAATGTCTTTTGATTTTATATAACATTCCAACCTCGTTTAGCATGATCTATTCAATTATGGCATAATTCTACTATTTGTATTCATTTGCATCACTGTCAATGACATGGGCAGAATTATGGCCCCTGCTTAAGCCAGTACATGTCCAGTACATGTCCAGGCCTGTCTGAAGTTTGCTAGAGAGCATTTGGATGATCCAGAAAAAGATTTGGAGAAAGTCATATGGTCAGATGAAACCAAAATATAACTTTTTGGCAAAAACTCAACTCGTTGTGTTTGGAGGACAAAGAATGCTGAGTTGCATCCAAAGAACACCATACCTACTGTGAGGCATGGGGGTGGAAACATCATGCTTTGGGGCTGTTTTTCTGCAAAGGGACCAGGACGGCTGATCCGTGTAAAGGAGAGAATGAATGGGGCCATGAATCGTGAGATTTTGAGTGAAAACCTCCTTCCATCAGCAAGGGGATTGAAGATGAAACGTGGCTGGGTCTTTCAGCATGGCAATGATCCCAAACACACCGCCTGGGCAACGAAGGAGTGGCTTCGTAAGAAGCATTTCAAGGTCCTGGAGTGGCCTAGCCAGTCTCCAGATCTCAACTCCATAGAAAATCTTTGGAGGGAGTTGAAAGTCTGTTGCCCAGCAACAGCCCCAAAACATCACTGCTCTAGAGGAGATCTGCATGGAGGAATGGGCCAAAATACCAGCAACAGTGTGTGAAAACCTTGTGAAGACTTACAGAAAACGTTTGACCTCTGTCATTGCCAACAAAGGGTATATAACAACTTTACCAGCATCATAGCATACAGTTGAAGTCGGAAGTTTACATGCACCTTAGCCAAATACATTTCAACTCAGTTTTTCACAATCCCTGACATTTAATCCTCGTTATAATTCCCTGTCTTAGGTCAGTTAGGATCACCACTTTATTTTAAGAATGTGTAATGTCGGAATAATAGTAGTGATTTATTTAGGCTTTTATTTCTTTCATCACATTCCCAATGGGTCAGACGTTTGCATACACTAATTAGAATTTGCTAGCATTCTATATGAATTGTTTAACTTGGGTCAAATGTTTTGTGTTGCCTTCCACAAGCTTCCCACAATAAGTTGGGTGAATTTTGGCCCATTCCTCCTGACAGAGCTGGTGTAACTGAGTCAGGTTTGTAGGCCTCCTTGCTCGCACACGCTTTATCAGTTCTGCCTACTTATTTTCTATAGGATTGAGGTCAGGGCTTTGTGATGGCCACTCCAATACCTTGACTTTGTTGTCCTTACGCCATTTTGCCACAACTTTCAAAGTATGCTTGGGGTCATTGTCCATTTGGAAGACCCATTAGCGACCAAGCTTTAACTTCCTGACTGATGTCTTGAGATGTTTCAATATATCCACATAATTTCCCTCCCTCATGATGCCATCTATTTGTGAAGTGCACCAGTCTCTCCTGCAGCAAAGCACCCCCAAAACATGATGCTGCCACCCCGTGCTTCACGATTGGGATGGTTTTCTTCGGCTTGCAAGCCTCCCCCTTTTCCTCCAAACATAACGATGGTCATTATGGCCAAACAGTTCTATTTTTGTTTCACCAGACCAGAGGACATTTCTCCAAAAAGTACGATCTTTGTCCCCATGTGCAGTTGCAGACCGTACTCTGGCTTTTTTATTGCGGTTTTGGAGCAGTGGCTTCTTCCTTGCTGAGCGGCCTTTCAGGTTATGTCAGTATAGGACTTGTTTTACTGTGGATATAGATACTTTTGTACCTGTTTCCTCCAGCATCTTCACAGGGTCCTTTGCTGTTGTTCAGGGATTGATTTGGACTTTTCGCACCAAACTACGTTCATCTCTAGGAGACCGAACGCGTCTCCTTCCTGAGCGGAATGATGGCTGCGTGGTCCCATGGTTTTTATACTTGCGTACTATTGTTTGTACAGATGAACGTGGTACCTTCAGGCGTTTGGAAATTTCTCCCAAGGATGAACCAGACTTGGGGATGTCTACAATTTGTTTTCTGAGGTCTTGGCTGATTTCTTTTGATTTTCCAATTATGTCACCTCCAATTGATCAAATTATGTCAATTAGCCTATCAGAAGCTTCTAAAGCCATGCCATCATTTTCTGGACTTTTCCAAGCTGTTTAGAGGCACAGTCAACTTAGTGTATGTAAAACTTCTGACCCACTGGAATTGTGATACAGTGAAATAATCTGTCTGTAAACAATTGTTGGAAAAATGACTTGTCATGCACAAAGTAGATGTCCTATCCGACTTGCCAAAACAATAGTTTAATAAGAAATGTGTGGTGTGGTTGAAAAAGAGTTTTAATGACTCCAACCTAAGTGTATGCAAACCTCCATCTTCAACTGTACGTATCGATGAATCGTTGTGACATATGAAATATGAGTGATAGTGTAATCAGTGATGGTGTAATCTAATAACTACGTAAAAAATGTATGAATGTGTTAAATTCTTTTGTGACGTGGAGTCCTGATTGGTCAACAAGCTTAGTTGACGTGTACCTTTTTTGACATGCAACGACCCAAACGGTGTTCCATAGAAATCGTGGTTGAGAATGAAACGACTGAACAACGAAACAGCAAGTAAGTGAAAGAAATAGGTTTTGATTGTTTTACTGGTAATGGGGACATGCGTAAATGCCAGCAATTTTTTTGGGAGGGGTCAGTGTGTGTGTGTGTGTGTGTAACCTTTTCTTTAACTAGGCTAGTCATTTAACAACATATTTTTTTTTTTACCTTGATGGTCTACCCCGGCCAAACCCGGATGACGCTGGGCCAGTTGTGTGCCGCCCTATGGGACTTCCAATCACGCCAGATGTGATACAGCCTGGATTTGAACCAGGGACAGTAGTGACTCCTCTTGCACTGGGATGCAGTGCCTTAGACCGCTGCGTCTATGTGTGTGTGTCAACTATTTAACTGTACTAGAATGCTTAAGGCAGCTAAAATTTTACATATTGGTATCGCTTTTAATGCTCCATATAAATTACATCCATCAAAGTAAGGATCTGTTGATGGATACAGTGGTCCATTGTAATCGTATAACTTATTCTTAAAAGGGAAATGGACAGAACAATAACAATGTTTCCCTTATAAAAAAAAATTCAGCAGCCTTTGCAAAATTAGCATGGGGCGTGGGTGTGGCCAATTGCATGCATGGTCTCTGACCAAAGATTTGAATGTCCTCCTCTTGGTTACGGAGACACAATTTTGTGGGTTTAAAGCGGATTTCATGAAATTCTACACATTTTGCCATCATGCCGTGTTCTTATGCTATCTGTGACTCAAACATTCTAACAAAATCAATGGGTCCCCCGTACATGACACTTTTTTTTTTTCTTAGGCTGTCTAGTTTTCATTGGTGATTGTTAGTTCTCAAAGACTATCTTATTTAAAAAAATATATAGCTCCTTTATCTTTTCTTCAAAACTTTACATCCATATTAAGTTTACACTGACAACGTTTTACCATCTCAAATTATATATAAAAAAAAAAAGTATTCTAAAACATTTTTGCATCATATTTCTTGGAGTAGCGGCAACGATTTAGCAGCTGCGGCCTTCCACTGCTAAATGACTATAGGGGAAACAGAATAATTCTCCTGACATTTGCTGCTTACGCTATTGCAATCTCACTTTGTATTTATGATAGGCCTTATCTCCTTAGTCATGAGTTGCTGGCATTTCCTCTTTGAGATCTATCCCGTTGCCAATAGAATATAATGTTACAGAGCAGAAAATATATTTTCTTTCAGGATGGACCTACTACTTCCTGATTTTTTTTTGGGGGGGGGGGGGTCTGTGTGTGTGTGTGTGTGTAACCTTTTATTTAACTAGGCTAGTCATTTAACAACATATTATTTTTTTAAACTTGATGGCCTACCCCGGCCAAACCCGGATGACGCGGAGCCAGTTGTGCGCCGCCCTATGGGACTTCCAATCATTAGTGCAAAAGCAGCAAAGCTTTTTGAAATGGAATATGACAATCTTTGTTCTTGTTGATCTGATTCAGTCTCCTGAGTCACAGCCACGGATGTTTCCCCTTTAAGAGGCTGGGCTGCCATTTAGCATTCATATATTGATTTCTTCTAAAAGCATTATTTATTTATTAGGTGTTGACCTGGCTTCGGGCCTTAGTTAAATAGAACACCTGAATACAGTCAATTCTGGTTTAGCTTAGTAGCTGTAGCAAAGGGTGATTCTGGCCAAGCCAAAGGCCCAGCGATGGCACAGGCTCAGATGGCTTTTCCAGGGAAAAGGACAAGACGCACAGCAGAGGTTAACCCCATTCAGTACATGTATATTTATGTTGACTCGCTTTCAGCCTGTCAGAACCAGCACAGACCCCACATAACACACACACTGACAACACAGCCTGTGGAGATACTGCTGACACAGACCAGGCCCCTCCCCTGTCGCTCAGTGCAGAGAGACAATCCTGCACATGCTCAGTGCGCTCCTGAGCTCAATGCTTGTTTGAATGTAAAATGGGTCAGATTCTTGAGGCTTTTCTTATCTTCTGTGTGAAGTACAACCGGTTTCTACCCATCCAGTCCCCCTTCAGCCCTCTATGCACCCACCCTCTCACCCGTTCCTCCTTCTCTCCTCAGCCCCCTCCATTCTTCAGAGATGATGTTGACATGAGGCATATCTCTACTATCTCCCCAGGATTCAGACCTAAAGCATATAACCAAATCAAACTGCTCGTAAATGTTTTTGTTGCTTTGACTAGATATATTCTTGCCTTTTCGCTTTCATTTATGCTCCCTCTAACTTTCCATCTCAAACCTTTATCGTCTTTTTTTATTTTTTATTTAACTAGGCAAGTCGGTTAATAAGAACACATTATTATTTACCATAATGGCCTACCAAAAGCTCTGTAGAGAATGGATAAATGTTTGGTTTGGTGAAGAGCACGTTGTCATCTCATATGAACATTCCCCACGAGTTGCCTCATATTAATGCAACTATCACTGTCATTGTTGCGCATATCAGTGTTGAATGTGCACTGTTTATCTGTATAACAGGGGTCGCTGTAATACAGAATTCTGAATTTTCACGCATAAAAAGAAAAGAATGCAGAAAGCTCTTGCTGCGTTTTGTAAACTCATATCTAAAATGCTTCTTCTTGTAATTTCTGCTCAGCTTCTGACTAATTTTGTACTTCCACTCGGATGAGAGATCTTTGCTCTTGTCTTTAGAACAATTCAATTCCCGCATTCACGAACAGGCATTCGATCAGCGATAGGGTTGCACATTTTGGGGAATATTCAGAGGTGGAAACTTACCGTGGGAATTGACGGGAATATATGCAAATTAATATACCATTTTAAATGTAGATGTTTTTTTGCATTAGATATTTTTATCATATATGGAGACAAAAACATAAACATTTGACCTAATCATAGGTAGACATTATTGCAAATGATTAAATCCTTAAAAAAAAAAAATGTAGCTATGAATTGAACTTTTAATTAAAGGAGTAGACTCTTCACATGGGCTGATTTCACTGAACAACTAAAGGGAATATTGAATGATCCCCAATGATCCATCGCATTTCCCAAAAACGTTTTCAACATGCATCTGTAAAATGATAACCAAAGCTTTAGTTTCTAAACTATCTTCCTCTCAGGCTTCCATGTCTTCTCCCTGGACCTCCTCAATGTCCACCTCTTGAACATCAGTCTGAGGCCTTATCTTCACTGTCACTTTTCAACCTAGTTGATGGCTCGTTGTCAGGCTCATTTGCCCAGATGGCCACCCATTTTTCAACCCTTGTATTGGTCAGCCTGTTGCGTGCTTTTTTTGTGTGCGTGTGTTCCCCAACAAGGACCAGTTGCGCTCTGAGGTGGCTGATGTTGGTGGGATTTGGAGGATGATGGAGGCAATAGGGGAAAGAGCCTCAGATCCACAAAGTCCCTTGCACCAGGTGGCTGATGAGATATGTTGACACGACTGCCATATTGCATCTCCATCCCAAAGCTCTTGCTTGGAAGTGTATTTCGCCAGACTGCCAAGAACCTTGTCCTCATCCAGGCCAAGGTAGCGAGACATGGCAGTGATGATACCACCTTGTTGATCTCTGCACCAGACAGGATGCTCTTGCCAGCATGCTTGGGGTCCAACATGTACGCTGCGGCGTGTATGGGCTTCAGGCAGAAGTCTTCATGCTTTTTGATGTATTTCAGAACTGCAGTTTCCTCTGCTTGGAGCAACGGTGACGTGGGAAGGGCAGTACGGATTTCTTCTCTTACATCTGCAAGCAGAGTCTGAACATCAGACAGGATGACATTGTCTCCCACAATCCATGCAATGACTACTGCTATAGGTTTTGGGCTGCTTACCACAAAATACATCATCCAGGAGGATCCTCTTGATGGGGCTGTCCATATCGGCAGACTGTGATTTGGCCATTTCTTGGAGATACTCCTTCCCCTCCAGGAGACTGTCAAACATGACAACACCACCCCAACAGGCGTTGCTGGGCAGCTTAAATGTGGTGTTCTTATTCTTCTCTCACTTTGCTTGGTGAGGTAGATTGCTGCTATAACTTGATGACCCTTCACATACCTAACAATTTCCTTGGCTCTCTTGTAGAGTGTATCCATTGTTTTCAGTGCCATGATGTCATTGAGGAGCAGATTCAATTCATGAGCAGCACAGCCAATGGGTGTGATGTGAGGGTAGGACTCCTCCACTTTAGACCAAGCAGTCTTCATGTTCGCAGCATTGTCTGTCACCAGTGCAAACACATTCTGTGGTCCAAGGTCATTGATAACTGCCTTCAGCTCATCTGCAATGTAGAGACTGTTGTGTCTGTCCCTTGTGCTTTTGTAGAATACTGGTTGAGGGGTAGATATGATTAAGTTAATTGTTCCTTGCCCACAAACATTTGACCACACATCAGAGATGATTGCAATACAGTCTGCTTTCTCTATGATTTGCTTGACTTTCACTTGAACTCTGAACTCTGCATCTAGCAAGTTATTAGATAAAGCATGTCTGGCTGGAGGGGTGTATGCTGGGTGAAGAACATTCAGAAATCTCTTCCAATACACATTGCCTGTGAGCATCAGTGAGTCAAAAAAACTTCTGATTCCACGAGGACCATGAGCTATTGCTATCGATAAGGTGTCTGATTCATAATTTTCACCTCAAATAGAAGTAGAGGGACTTTAGTCAGAGGTCGCTTGTTGTGAGTATTGGAGGGAACTTTATGCACTTGGCCAGATGATTCTGCATCTTTGTTACATTCTTTACATATGATTTGGCACAGTATTTGCAAATGTACACAGCTTTTCCTTCTTCATTAGCTGCAGTGAAATGTCTCCACACATCAGATGGTGCCCGTGGCATTTTCCTGTAAAGATTAGGGGGAAATTAATTTAAAAAAACAACAAATACAATTCCATGTACAGATAAATACTTAAGCAGTTAGATTAAACTCCTTTTGTAAGATAAATGTTTTAAAATGAAACATGTATGGAAACAGGTGAATTAACACCTCAGTTAGCAGGCTCAAGCAAGCTAAAACCCACATGGGAGCAAAAACTAACTAGCAGAAATTGTTAACAAGTTCACTTTGCTGTAGGCTACTATTTACTAGTTAACAAAAAAATGTGTTTTATATTCACCCCACCCAGTATTGTAATCAAAACTTACCAGAACGCATGTAGTCCTTGGTCCAGACAGTGTAGTAGTATGGGCTCATTAGTGTGCAAGATCTTGAGAATCAGCTGTACACGTGATGGAAGAGTGCACTGCCCATGTGATGGAAGAATACACTGTGCATGCAGAGATTTGAAATTTCATTGAATTGGTGATAGTTTAACCAAATTATCCCACAAGACCTAGAATTGCCTTGTGTATCCCACAAAAAAAGGTTCACTGTTTATAAGAACTTTTTTTGTTGAATTTAAGCAAAATTCCAGTGCTTAACATTCTGACCCTTTGCAATCCTAATCGACAGACAGCCCTCTGATTGCAGAGAGGAAGAGGCAATAGTTACTTTTAGATGGTCGATGGAGCAGTGGCTTCTTCCTTGCTGAGCGGCCTTTCAGGTTATGTCAGTATAGGACTTGTTTTACTGTGGATATAGATAATTTTGTACCTGTTTCCTCCAGCATCTTCACAAGGTCCTTTGTTGTTCTGGGATTGATTTGCACTTTTCGCCACAAAGTACGTTCATCTAAAGGATGGCTACGTGGTCCCATGGTGTGTATACTTGCGTACTATTGTTTGTACAGACCAATGTGGTACCTTCAGGCGTTTGGAAATTGCTACCAAGAATGAACCAGACTTGTGGAGGTCTACAGTTTTTTTTCTGAGGTCTTGGCTGATTTCTTTTGATTTTCCCATGATGTCAAGCAAAGATGTTTGAAGGTAGGCCTTGAAATACATTCACAGGTACACCTCCAATTGATCAAATTATGTCAATTAGCCTTTCAGAATCTTCTAAAGCCATGACTTAATTTTCTGGAATTTTCCAAGCTGTTTAGAGGCACAGTCAACTTGGTGTATGTACATTTCTGAACCACTGGAATTGTGATTAAGTGAAATAATCTGTCTGTAAACAATTGTTGGAAAAATTACTTGTCATGCACAAAGTAGATGTCCTAACCAACTTGCCAAAACTTGTGGAGTGGTTGAAAAACTAGTTTTAATGACTCCAACCTAAGTGTATGTGAACTTCCTACTTCAACTGTATACACTGCTCAAAAAAATAAAGGGAACACTTAAACACAATGTAACTCCAAATCAATCACACTTCAGTGAAATCAAACTGTCCACTTAGGAAGCAACACTGATTGACAATAAATTTCACATGCTGTTGTGCAAATGGAATAGACAACAGGTGGAAATTATAGACATTTAGCAAGACACCCCCAATAAAGGAGTGGTTCTGCAGGTGGGGACCACAGACCACTTCTCAGTTCCTATGCTTCCTGGCTGATGTTTTGGTCACTTTTGAATGCTGGCGGTGCTTTCACACTAGTGGTAGCATGAGACTGAGTCTACAACCCACACAAGTGGCTCAGGTAGTGCAGCTCATTTAGGATGGCACAATCAATGCGAGATGTGGCAAGAAGGTTTGCTGTGTCTGTCAGCGTAGTGTCCAGAGCATGGAGATGCTACCAGGAGACAGGCCAGTACATCAGGAGACGTGGAGGAGGGCAACAACCCAGCAGCAGGACCGCTACCTCCGCCTTTGTGCAAGGAGGAGCAGGAGGAGTACTGCCAGAGCCCTGCAAAATGACCTCCAGCAGGGCACGAATGTGCATGTGTCTGCTCAAACGGTCAGAAATAGACTCCATGAGGGTGGTATGAGGGCCCAACGTCCACAGGTGGCATTGCCAGAGAACACCAAGATTGGCAAATTCGCCACTGGCGCCCTGTGCTCTTCACAGATGAAAGCAGGTTCACACTGAGCACATGTGACAGTCTGGAGACGCCGTTGAGAACGTTCTGCTGCCTGCAACATCCTCCAGCATGACCGCTTTGGCGGTGGGTCAGGCATGGTGTGGGGTGGCATTTCTTTGGGGGGCCGCACAGCCCTCCATGTGCTCGCCAGAGGTAGCCTGACTGCCATTAGGTACCGAGATGAGATCCTCAGACCCCTTGTGAGACCATATGCTGGTGTGGTTGGCCCTGGGTTCCTCCTAATGCAAGACAATGCTAGACCTCATGTGGCTGGAGTGTGTCAGCAGTTCCTGCAAGAGGAAGGCATTGATGCTATGGACTGGCCCGCCCGTTCCCCAGACCTGAATCCAATTGAGCACATCTGCGACATCATTTCTCGCTCCATCCACCAACGCCACGTTGCACCTCAGACTGTCCAGGAGTTGGCGGATGCTTTAGTCCAGGTCTGGGAGGAGATCCCTCAGGAGACCATCCGCCACCTCATCAGGAGCATGCCCAGGCGTTGTAGGGAGGTCATACAGGCACGTATAGGCCACACACACTACTGAGCCTCATTTTGACTTGTTTTAAGGACATTACATCAAAGTTGGATCAGCCTGTAGTGTGTTTTTCTACTTTAATTTTGAGTGTGACTCCAAATCCAGACCTCCATGTGTTGATAAATTTGATTTCCATTGATAATTTTTGTGTGATTTTGTTGTCAGCACATTCAACTATGTAGAGAAAAAAGTATTTAATAAGAATATTTCATTCACATCTAGGATGTTATTTTAGTGTTCCCTTTATTTTTTTGAGCAGTGTATATAGCTTATTTTCAGATCTGCTTTCCATTTGTCAACCCACAGGCTTTGGAGTGTGTAGTCATCCAATGTTCGCAAAAACAAAAAATCAGCTTAGCGGCAATTTGAAAGTTTTGAAAATTCTGTTCATCCTCTGGTGCGCGTTTACTGTGAACACGGACGCTGTACCTGCTTAGTTAGTTTTAACAGTGTCCCAGTAGGCTACTGTAGCTGTTTGATCATAATGTAGGCCTACCAGAGTCGCCTATAATCAAAAACAATGGAGGAAAATGCATCCCATAACATTTTAACATGGAAATAGCTGTTCTGTCATTCAGCCTACAGTAGCAGCCAATGTGTGGTGTTCAATGTCTACATTCCATGAGACTTGCAGGGCTTGACATAAACCTGTTTATCCACTTGTCTTTCAGACAAGGTGACTGAAAATGTTGATTGATTCTAGAAACCACTTTACGTAATAAGTCATTGTTCTCATACCATTGTGACAGAGAATGAGACCAATTATGCTACTCTCTGTCTTTTGGGTACTTAGCTTATTCAAAGCTGTCTCAAAATGCAACACTACCCCTTTAAGACACCAAAAATCCCTTATACCTGATTTGCTTTACAAAGATTGCTAGAAATGCTCACATTTTGTGCTCCTGTTGGAAGCAACCATTCCCCCATTGACTACAAATTAGCTGTAATTATAACTCACTAACTAGGAAAGAATATGAATAAATGTGCACAGGTGGCTACATGCAGCTCTCACTTTGATATCAAATCGTGCGGATCTACTCGCGACCGCTCATACTGTCGCCTCAACACAGTTCAGTTCAAACTGAATTGCACAGATCCGTGTATGACACTGGCTATTTGCATATAGGCCTACTGCAGCTCTGATTGGTTATGGTGGACCTGTCTGTGTAGTGTGAGTCGTGCCTGTCAATGCAATAGAATCCTATTCCAAGAACATTTCTTGCACGGTTTTACATATTAAATCTTGCATAGCTTGTTTTGTTTCAGTATATTACATTGGATGTGGCTAATGTGTTGATTTGATCACAATTTCCACAGTAGAGCGAACCATTGATAATGTTAACTAAATGGGAAAACTGTAGAAAGTTGAGTGAAGTTCAATCTCTCGCTTCTCTGCCCGGGCTCAAATTTCTTCTTTGTGGAAGTCCGAGGGGAGCATTGTGGTCAACCACAAACCTTCTAATTCCATGATACCCTAGACCCACTCTAATTTGCCTACCGCCCCAATAAGTCCACTGACGATGCAATCGTCATCACACTGGCCTAACCCATCTGAACAAGAGGAATATCTTTGAAAGAATGCTGTCCATTGACTACAGCTCAGCATTTAACACCATAGTACCCTCCAAACTTGTCATTAAGCTTGAGACCCTGGGTCTCGACCCCGCCCTGTGTAACTGGGTCCTGGGCTTTCTGACGGGCCACCCCCAGGTGGTGAGGGTAGGTAACAACATCTCCACCCCGCTGATACTCAACACTGGGGCCCCACAAGGGTGCGTCTCAGCCCCCTCCTGTACTCCCTGTTCACCCACGACTGCGTGGCCATGCACGCTTCCAACTCAATCAAGTTTGCAGACAACACTACAGTAGTAGGCTTGATTACCAACAACGACGAGACAGGCTACAGGGAGGAGGTGAGGGTTCTGGGAGTTTAGTGTCAGGAAAATAACCTCTCACTCAATGTCAACTAAATAAAGGAGATGATCGTGGACTTCGGGAAACAGCAGAGGTAGCACCCCCCTATCCACATCGACGGGACAGTAGTGGAGAAGCAACCACTAACAGAGAGGCTGCTGCCAACATAGACTCAAATCTCTGGCCGCTTTAATAAATGGACTTAATAACGGTATCACTAGTCACTTTAAATAACGCCACTTTAATGTTTACATATCTCATATGTATATACTGTATACTATACCATCTGCATCTTGCCTATGCCGCACGGCCATCGATCATCCATATATTTGTGTACATATTCTTATTCATTCCTTTACATTTGTGTGTGTTACGTAGATGTTGTGAATTTGTTAGATTACTTGTTAGATATTACTGCATTGTTGGAACTAGAAGCACAAGCACTAAGCTACACTCGCGTTAACATCTGCTAACCATGTGTATGTGACCAATAAAATGTGATATGATTTGAATGTAAAATCCCAAGAAAGATGTCTACGAAACATTCCATTGACCCATGCAAAACTACGTGCTGCTTTTCTCTCCCCCCCTCCCTACCTGTAACCCAGTCCACCCATGTCTCTGTGGACCAAAGTCATTACAGTATTAAATACACCGCTCTTCACTGGCATGGGACCAGTCAGGTTTCAACTTATTGTTTTACTGCATGTTAGTGCCAAGAGCCTCTTGAGGCCTATCTGATCTGGCTGGGCCACAGTACCTTGGGTATTGAAGCAAAGTTGTTGCTGCTCCATGTGTATTGATTTCTCTGTTGTCTGTATCTTAAGCATGTGTGGTCAGACAGACATGAAAGGGACAGTGTGTTTTAGTATTTGACTGACAGCACAATTCTTGTGGATTGTTATGGATACAAGTATCCTGTGTGTGTGTGTGTGTGTGTTTTCTTTTCTCCCCTTCTCCCAATCAGTCAACAATCAATCATCAATCAGAAGACACGACTCCTCCTGTTTCCTACCCAATCACAGTTCCTTTCCCTTGTTTTAAAAACCCTGTCAGTTGTTTGCTCTAGAGCTCAATCTCTCTGTAAATGCCATGTCTGTAGATCTCTCTGTTTCACTCTCTTTATGTATTGAGCTATTTTTTAGTTTGAGCACCTCCATAGCACTTTGTCATCACCTGTGAGTATTGTTTTTGGTTATGGTGTTTTTGTTTGCTGGTGGAAAAAGGGGAAACCAAGACAAGTCGCCCATGGGCATACACTACCCGTAGGTAGACTGTTAAATACACTGTTTCTGTATTTTTGGTTAGTTAGTTAGCTGTTGTTAAAGTAGGCTAGTCTAGCTTAGGGGTGTTTTTGAATACTTATTGTTTCTTTCCTTGGGTCCAGCTCAGCCCCTTTTCCTGCTCCCCCCCATTACTGTGTGTTTTCAAATAAACCTTGAGTTTGACGGTAGATTTCAGTTGTCCTGGTTATTTCGTTCACACTTTTACTTTGTCACTATTATAATTTGCCTGAGTTATGTTACGGGTCTCATTTTTTTAATTTTAATTTTACCAGGCAAGTCAGTTAAGAACACATTCTTATTTTCAATGACGGCCTGGGAACAGTGGGTTAACTGCCTGTTCAGGGGCAGAACGACAGATTTGTACCTTGTCAGCTCGGGGGTTTGAACTCGCAACCTTCCGGTTACTAGTCCAACGCTCTAACCACTAGGCTACGCTGCCGCCCCATTACCATCCCCCCCTAGACTGTCGGGCCAAAAGGGATTTGTAACATGGATTTAACTATTGTACACTACACACACACAACAGTGTAATGCTGATAAAAAAGCCAAGGCAAAGAAATTGTGCCCAACTGTTATTGTAGTCAATGTACATTGTGTACAAGTTATGTCTAGGGTTGTCTGGATACCAGTATCCCACTACGAGACTTGATTTTCATTGGCAAAAAGGAAAATGCAAAGCAGACTGAACCTAATTGTACCTACTTATGTGTGCTATAGATTGGAGAATAAATGTGATTCTGGGTGACAACGTAAGGCTGCTAGTTTCCAACATTAGTGCTGTTTTCCTCAGGAAATTCAGTCTGCTTCATGTTTTGTTACCTTGCCACAATACCTCTGAGTATCGCGATACTGGTACCGTGACAACCCTAGTTATGAAAGTGATCATGTTGAAATGCGTTCCCTGATGTATCTGTAGGTTGTTTAGGATATTGATAAATTAATCACTCAGGCAGGAACCTGTCTTAGTGGGAAGAGCCTGTTGATCTGTGTTCATCAGCACATATGTTAATCGGACTTGCTATTGCTTGCTCTACGGAAGTGTGAGATGAAGCTGGAAGCATTTGAATGCAACAGCACAACTCCAGCCACAACACATTTGACAAGTTTCCCCACATAAAGCTCTTAAATCTTGTTTTAGTGTTAAAACAACAAACAAGATGTTAATGGAATGGCCCCTTGATACTTTCAATCTGGAAGCCATATGTCCATACTGGTCTGGTAAAAATGTTGAATCTTCCACCCACCCGTGCGCACACACCCTCTGTCTCATTCGGATCTCACATTGCAGGCATGTTTGAACAATAAGTAGGTCACCGCACAGGAGGGGGGAGGAAGAGACGAATACATTTAAGAGACTCCTCTCTCACCCGGCCTCAATGAAGCATGTCACCCCCCCGTCCTCATTTGGCTGAGCTCCAGCATAGAAAGCTGAGCAGGAGAACTGTGAGGCAGGCATCCTTCAGAAGGCCTGGTGCAGAAGGTTGCCAGCCTGGCTCAGAGCTGGTATAATCTAGGGACTGCCACGATGCCAGCTGGTCAGGCTATGTTCCCCATAGAATTCTAGTGGCCTCTCCTAGTCTCTCCTCCTGACTGCTCTTCAATGGCATTCCAGAGCTATGTTGGAGCAACTGTTCTGCCATTCTGGACCATATGGGTTCGATGGTCTGTAATATGATCCTCTGAAATTCCCTTCTGTCAATCACTATGTGGAGATGAGTGACCCCTCCCATAGACTTTTGCATCCATAGCTGTTAACCCATATATGGGTTTAAAATGTTATGGAGGGGTCATCTTTCATTGGATGACTATATTCGATTTTGGTTTGGCCAATGAAGGCTTAACATCCCATCCATTCACATGGCAAAACCAATGTGTTTCTTCCATTGCGGCCAGTGACACAAAGTAGCCATTTTGTACCAGAACACTCGTTAGATGCCAACTATTGTATTAGATAGCTGACCACTGTGGAATTAGGAAACCATTCTGTGCCAGAATGTAATGGTTATTTTCCAACCCGCAATGTTGTTTTAACGAGATTAGCCATTTCCGAGGTTCGTACAAGCAGGATTTCTGGCTGGCTTCTGGCTAACTCTGTTAGTGTGATCTGATGTGATTTAGACTAGAGATTTCTAGAGGCTTCTCTGTACAAAGACAGTCCTTGTTTTTTAAATCTTAATCTAATGGATAAAGAGGGGAAGACTGAAGCTTTGCTGTAGCTCTTTTATGTTTTGTGTGAACCAAAGAAAACGCTCAATCTAATGTGATCAGGAGGATAAGCAGATCTGTATGAGCTTGTTGCTCCTCACCTAGCTGGTTAGCTGGCTTGTACTGTTGCTCTGAGCTCAGCCTCTCCTAGCTGGTTAGCTGGCCTGTACTGTTGCTCTGAGCTCAGCCTCTCCTAGCTGGTTAGCTGGCTTGTACTGTTGCTCTGAGCTCAGCCTCTCCTAGCTGGTTAGCTGGCCTGTACTGTTGCTCTGAGCTCAGCCTCTCCTAGCTGGTTAGCTGGCCTGTACTGTTGCGCTGAGCTCAGCCTCTCCTAGCTGGTTAGCTGGCCTGTACTGTTGCTCTGAGCTCAGCCTCTCCTAGCTGGTTAGCTGGCTTGTACTGTTGCTCTGAGCTCAGCCTCTCCTAGCTGGTTAGCTGGCCTGTACTGTTGCGCTGAGCTCAGCCTCTCCTAGCTGGTTAGCTGGCTTGTACTGTTGCGCTGAGCTCAGCCTCTCCTAGCTGGTTAGCTGGCCTGTACTGTTGCTCTGAGCTCAGCCTCTCCTAGCTGGTTAGCTGGCCTGTACTGTTGCTCTGAGCTCAGCCTCTCCTAGCTGGTTAGCTGGCTTGTACTGTTGCTCTGAGCTCAGCCTCTCCTAGCTGGTTAGCTGGCCTGTACTGTTGCGCTGAGCTCAGCCTCTCCTAGCTGGTTAGCTGGCTTGTACTGTTGCTCTGAGCTCAAACAGCCTCACCTAGCTGGTTAGCTGGCTTGTACTGTTGCGCTGAGCTCAGCCTCTCCTAGCTGGCCTGTACTGTTGCTCTGAGCTCAGCCTCTCCTAGCTGGTTAGCTGGCCTGTACTGTTGTGCTGAGCTCAGCCTCTCCTAGCTGGTTAGCTGGCTTGTACTTCATTCATTCAATACAGTTTCTAGGGAATATTTTTTCTCCATATGTCAGCAAAAAATCTTCAGTGTCAATCATTAGCTTTGCTCCTGGGCCTTGACAAGCAAAAGCAGTCATTTATTGGCCAACCTCACGTGTGTCAGTACCATTTAGGCACTATATAGCCAGAACCCCCCCCCATATAGCCTACTGCCGTACACCAGCTCTCCACACATACAATCTCGCTAGTTGCTACACACAGTTACACAGTCAGTTGAGAACAAATTCTTATTTACAATGACGTCCTAACCCGCACGACGCTGGGCACACACCCGTATGCATGCACTCACTAACCCACATATGTTATGGGGTTAACGTGTATGTGTGAGTTTTCTACCAGCCTCCACTGACCTGTGGAACTCGGCTAGTCATTTTGTTAGTCCAGCTGTAGTTCAACCTGGCTGACTGCTCGTCTCTGTATATGCTGAACCACTGACCTCTACTGTCATGCCCTGTGGCCACCAGGGAGCTCCACACATGCATGTAAAATGTATAGAGGACACCACAATTGGAAGTAACAGTTGATGGATTGTAGCCAAACAACATCAGCCAAGTATGCAATCAATGTATCACCAAATCTATGTGAGGGCTAATTGATTAAACGTGTAACGGTCTTATCGATGGAAAATAGGTGCCCTGCCTCTGTTGCCAGTATGGCCTGAGTCAGACCAGTGAAACTGCTTCCCTTTTAAGTGTATTTTCCCCCAATGTCATCCTCAGAGCAGAGACCTGACAGAGACAGGCCTCAGAGTGGGCACAGACCCTTCTATATTTCCTTGCTCTATTTATAGACTACATAGGTTATTTATGACAGCCTTTGCCTGGTAGCAGTGTGTGCTCTTCCATGGAAGCCTGGGCTTGACTGGCTTTAGAGTGGATCCATACTGCTCTGTGTGAAAGGGGCCTCACAGCACCTGGGCCATTTGACAGCCCAGTGCTGACTGTTGTGCCAGGAATCTCCCCTCGTTAAGAAGTAAAAAAGGCATACACCTGCTAGCTATTTCTTATCCATGCTAGGGTATCGGCTTGAAATACAGCAGTGGCAACATTGCTATTTATTGAGCTGACTCATTCCCAGTCTTAGACACACACTGAGAGCTGCTGCTGTGACTCATGACTGCAGTCTAGTCATTCATTACTGCTGTTGCCTGCCACCCGGGGATTTATTACTGCTTTATTCCTGTATTTTATAGGTCCCTTCCTTTGGCTGGCACACCTTTCAAATGACATTTGAAGGATGTTGGCTGTGTCTCAAGTCTCCACTAGCTTCCTTGCATTTTCTCTCTTCCTTCACCGCCACTGTTGTGAGAGAAGGTGGTCATATATTTTCACCTGCTAGTTTTAGAAGGAAATTAGCAGAAGAAAGGAGGAAAGTAGGGCTGGAAGGGAGCCATTGCACCTGTGTTAATGTTGTGGTGGTCTTGGCCATCTCCTCTGGTGGTGACCGCTATAACCTGCGTTTATGGGTCACCTTAGCTACAGTCTGCAGATTATTCAGGCTGAGGCCCCCTGGTCTGCGAATCTCAAAGCGTGTGCGTCTAACAATTTTGGAATCAGATGGTGTTTTTGGTCTCAGATGGTGTTTTTGGTCTCAGATGCTATGTGCGCATGCAACCTGAACTTGGGATAAGTTCCAGGGTGTTAGTCGGTGCCCGTGCTCTGGTCCAGGGAATTATGTTAGTATTGTAGTGGTTGAAGTTGGGATGTTTGGCTAGCCAATCTGTGTGTGCAGGATTAATTTAGTTTTGATAATTTAAAAAAAATACAATGTTAATGCCAAAAATCATTACAACAAAGCAACCACTTCTTGTGTTATCACCTTGATGAATTGGCTACACTGACTAGCTAGCTACTACTACTAATAGAAAAGATACTGATTGGCTCCGAGACAAGAACGATACTTTAGTTTGAAATTATTTGGTGTGATTCGGTTTGATTCGGGAAATTAATTGATGCAATACGGTTTGATGCAGTGAATTTTTTTGCATGAACACGTTCATTTTCCATTTTAAATCCATATCTGCTGCTGATAGGAGCTCAGGAGCTGGATAAAACATTTTCCTACTTTTCTCATTTCTTTAACGTTGTCAGTTGCATAAAACATTTTAAGGTGACTTTCCCCCTTAAATTTAAGTGAAGATGTTCATGTTGCCCATGAGGTCCCTTAAGTGTTTAATTCAGTACATAAACTCAGCAAAAAAAGAAAAGTCCTCTCCCTGTCAACTGCGTTTATTTTCAGCAAACTTAACACGTGTAAATAGATTTGCCAGTTCTTGCTGTGAGATGTTGCCAGTTCTTGCTGTGAGATGTTACCCCACTCTTACACCAAGGCGCCTGCAAATTCCCAGACATTTCTTGGGGGAATGGCCCTAGCCCTCACCTTCCGATCCAACAGGTCCCAGACGTGCTCAATGGGATTGAGATCCGGGCTCTTCACTGGCCATGGCAGAACATTTGCGTTTATCGTCAAATGAATGAGTGGTACGCCGAGGCCTGTACTCTGGAGCGGGATCCTGCAAGACAGGAAATCACGCACAGAACGAGCAGTATGGCTGGTGGCATTGTCATGCTGGAGGGTCATGTCTGGATTGAGCCTACAGGAAGGGTACCACATGAGGGAGGAGGATGTCTTCCCTGTAACGTACAGCGTTGAGATTGCCACCCCAGACCATGACGGACCCTCCTCCAAATCGATCCTGCTCCAGAGTACAGGCCTCAGTGTACCACTCATTCCTTTGACGATAAACGCGAATCCGACCATCACCCCTGGTGAGACACAACCGCGACTCGTCAGTGAAGAGCTCTTTTTGCCAGTCCTGTCTGGTCCAGCGACGGTGAGTTTGTGCCCATAGGTGACGTTGTTGCCGGTGATCTCTGGTGAGGACCTGCCTTTCAACAGGCCTACAAGCCCTCAGTCCAGCCTCTATCAGCCTATTTCGAACAGTCTGAGCACTAATGGAGGGATTGTCCATTCCTGTTGTAACTCAGGCAGTTGTTGTTGCCATCCTATACCTGTCCCGCAGGTGTGACGTTCGGATGTACCGATCCTGTGCAGATGTTACATGTGGTCTGGCACTGGGAGGACAATCAGCTGTCCGTCCTGTCTCCCAGTAGCGCCGTATTTGGCGTCTCACAGTACGGACATTGCAATTTATTGCCCTGGCCACATCTGCAGTTCTCATGCCTCCTTGCAGCATGCCTAAGGCACGTTCACGCAGATGAGCAGGGGCCCTGGGCATCTTTCTTTTGGTGTTTTTCAAAGTCAGTAGAAAGGCCTCTTTAGTGTTCTAAGTTTTCATAACTGTGACCTTAATTCCCTACCGTCTGTAAGCTGTTAGTGTCTTAACGACCAGTCCACAGGTGGATGTTCATTAATTGTTTAATGTTCATTGAACAAGCATGGGAAACGGTGTTTAAACCCTTTACAATGAAGATCTGTGAAGTTGAATTATTATTTTTTTTGAAAGACAGGGTCCTGGAGAAGGGAGGTTTCTTTTTTTTTGCTGAGTTTATATAGCGAGAGAAGTTTATCAATTTTAACAGCATTTGTGGAGGCTAATGTTGCTTGCCTCTGCCCTGGTTTCAAAAGTAAAACATCCATCACCCAGCTAGTTAGGTACTTAGCTAAACAATGGAAGGTGCACATTCAATGGCTACAAAGCTAGCTAGCTAGTCAATTAGCTTGACACGCTCAAAAGTAATAACAAGTTCTGAAAAAGTTACTAAAATAAAAGTTGTATTATCTAATGAATAAATGCATATCTTTGACATGTTCAGCCAGTGAATCAAGTCATCTCTATTGTCACCCGAGACTCTTTCTGCCATACAGACCTTCAAACTACCGTAAAACCCTTAAATTATGCCCTCACCTAAAGAACTGTTTGAGGGGCTCTATGCAACACCTTTAAACAATTCCCTTAGGTAAGGGAACATTTTCCTTAACCTGTTGCTTCTACTCGGGATGCTTGCGTCCCAACTAGAGCTCTGGAAATGCAAATGCGCTACGCTAAATGCTAATATTATTAGTTAAAACTCAAAAGTTCATTAACTAGTTGCTCCTACCCTCTACTTTTTTGAACATTTTGTTAAAAATCGCGCAACATTTCAGCGCCCTGCTACTCATGCCAGGAATATAGTACGTTCATATGGTTAGAATGTGTGGATAGGAAACCCTCGGACGTTTTTAAAACTGGTTAAATCACGACTGTGGCTATAACATAACGTGCGTTACATCGGAAAGCGCAGGAAAACCTGATCACAGAAAATGGAAATAAATATCCTTGCGCCACTTCCAGCAATTGTTAACAGTGAGCCGAATTAGATAAGACCGAGCATTCAACTCCCACAGCATCCCCATGTTGTCTAGAGTCTTGTGAATTGAATCATCTTTGATTCTTGGTTGAACCGAAACAGGGGCACCACTTACCTCCAGTCTCCGCCCAGATCATTCCGGAAGAGCTCTCTCGTGAAATTTTTTCCAAGACGACAGCTAATGATTTTTACATCGCCTACGGATGATTTTTATCGCTTATTAACGTTTACTAATACCTAAAGTAGCATTACAAACGTATTTCGAAGTGTTTTGTGAAAGTTTATCGTCTACTTTTTGAATTTTAAAAAATGACGTTACGTTGTGAAATCGCTGTTTTTTTAGTTTATCACACAGTCTACATATAACGATATCTTGGCTTTATATGGCCCGATTTAATCGAAATAAAGACCCAATAGTGTTTATGGGACATCTAGGAGTGCCAACAAAGAAGATGGTGAAAGGTAATGACTGTTTTCTATTTTATTGTGCGGTTTGTGTAACGCCGAAATGCTAATTATTTTGTTTACGTCCCCTGCTGTGCTTTTGTGTTGTAGTGTATTGGTGCATGCTATCAGATAATAGCTTCTCATGCTGTCGCCGAAAAGCATTTTAAAAATCTGACTTGTTGCCTGGATTCACAACGAGTGTAGCTTTAATTTGATACCCTGCATGTGTATTTTAATGAACTTTTGAGTTTTAACTAATACTATTAGCATTTAGCGTAGCGCATTTGCATTTCCAGAGCTCTAGTTGGGACGCAAGCGTCCCAAGTAGAAGCAAGAGGTTAAAATACACATGCAGGGTATCGAATTAAAGCTACACTCGTTGTGAATCCAGGCAACAAGTCAGATTTTTAAAATGCTTTTCGGCGAAAGCATGAGAAGCTATTATCTGATAGCATGCAACACCCCAAAAGACCCACAGGGGACGTAAACAAAATAATTAGCATTTCGGCGTTACACAAACCGCACAATAAAATAGAAAACATTCATTACCTTTCACCATCTTCTTTGTTGGCACTCCTAGATGTCCCATAAACACTATTTGGGTCTCTATTTCGATTAAATCGGTCCATATAAAGCCTAGATATCGTTATATGTAGACTGTGTGATAAACGAAAAAAACATAGTTTCAAAACGTAACGTCATTTTTTAAAATTCAAAAAGTCGACGATAAACTTTCACAAAACACTTCGAAATACGTTTGTAATGCAACTTTAGGTATTAGTAAACGTTAATAAGCGATAAAATTCATCAGGAGGCGATGTAAAGATCATTAGCTGTCCGTCTGGAAAAATGTCCGGCTAGAAACTCAACGAAAATATCCGGTCCTAGACCGGAGGAGATACGGTGTCCTGTATGTGTTTGACCAAGAAAAAACTCGAAGGGAAATGACAAGACTCTAGACACCGTGTGGAAGCTGTAGGTACTGCAACCTCAGTCAATTAATTGTGGTTCACGTTTATCAATGGGTTCAAGTAGCGCATGGATATATTTTCCCATTTTCAGTGATCAGTTTTTCCTGTGCTTTTCGATGTAAATGCCGTTCTGGTAAAGCCACAGCAGTGATTTAACCAGTTTTTTAAACGTCTGAGTGTTTTCTATCCACACAGACTAAGCAAATGCATATACTATATTCCTGGCATGAGTAGCAGGGCGCTGAAATGTTGCGCGATTTTTAACAGAATGTTCAAAAAAGTAGAGGGTCGACTTAAGAGGTTAAAGGTGCAATGTGCAGAAATCACTCTGCCACAAATAGTTCGCCCAATTTCAGTTTGTGACAAAACAAGCAATGTTTACATGGAACCCAAACCGGCTGCACGGGTGCGCCATTGTGCCTAAATTTATTTTGTCCCCCCACACCAAACGTGATCACGAAACGCAGGTTAAAATATCAAAACAAACTCTGTACCAATTTATATTAATTTGGGGACAGGTCTAAAAGCATTAAACATTTTATGGCTAGTTAGCTTGCACTTGCTAGCTAATTTGTCCAGGGATAGAAACATTGAGTTGCACAAGGTCCTCTACGCCGCCAATTAATCCACACATAAAAAGGTCAACTGAATCGTTTCTAGTCGTCTCTCTTCCTTCTAGGCCTTTTCTTCTGTTGACTTTATATTGCGATTGGCAACTTTCATAAATTAGGTGCATTACAGCCACTGACCTCGTTAGTCTTTCAGTCACCCACGTGGGTATAACCAACGATGAGATAGCATGTGGGTACCTGCTTGTATAAACCAATGAGGAGATGGGAGAGGGAGGACTTGCAGCGCGATCTGCGTCAGAAATATAACTATTGTAGCCCTTGGCAACGCAGACGCTCGTTGGCATGCGTGAGCAGTGTGGGTGCAATAATTGAATAACAGATTTCTACATTTATTTTGGAATGCTCGCACACTCGAATGTTGTCAGCCTGTTAGTGTAGAGAGAAATGGTACAATCTAAACCACTGCGAAATATCTTTTCAATAACCAATAATATAGTATTTTCAGCTGTTTGAAGTTGGTGTACAAAACCGAAGGTGAAAGACACAAAAATATAACTTAAGAACAGGAAGGATCTGAATAGGACTCATAGAAAAGATCTACTGCTTTCAATGAGAATCACAGATCTATAACTGAGATTTATATGTGAATTTGGTTGGGTTGCCCAAAAAAAACAATGGCCCAGAAAATGACATTGGTTGTCAAAGTAATAAAGCCTATTATTTGACATAGTGAAAGCCTCTGCCATCTGAATGCAAATGTGTGAATAGCCTATTTGAACAGGGACGGGCCTACCTCCCGTTGGCGCGAGCTGTCTCCCGCACACTACTATGTATACTGGGGTATTATGAAAAAACCACAGGATGGTTTTTCAATATCGCTTGTCTTTGAAGTTTTTTACATTAAGTTTAATATTTGTAACTACTTTTTTAAAATAAATACCTGCAACTTATGCAATACGTTAGGAGATAAAGAACATTGCGTTCTTCATTTCATCTGTCACATTATTATGTAGTTTATGGTAGTCCCCAGTCATGTGGTGTGTCAAGCACACGTTGACAAGAGCTTTGAGTCACTTACTGTAGCAACATGCGCCAGCAGAAATTCCCCTCTTGTTTAACCCGTTGCGTCGAGCAATCCCGTATCCGGGAGCGTAATTATAGCCTCAAGCTCATTACCATAACGCAACGTTAACTATTCATGAAAATCGCAAATGAAATGAAATAAATATATTGGCTCACAAGCTTAGCCTTTTGTTAACAACACCGTCATCTCAGATTTTCAAAATATGCTTTTCAACCATAGCTATACAAGCATTTGTGTAAGAGTATTGATAGCTAGCATAGCATTCAGCAGGCAACATTTTCACAAAAACAAGAAAAGCATTTTTCCCCCTACTGTGTTATTGACTTGTTAATTGTTTACTCCATGTGTAACTCTGTGTTGTCTGTTCACACTGCTATGCTTTATCTTGGCCAGGTCGCAGTTGCAAATGAGAACTTGTTCTCAACTAGCCTACCTGGTTAAATAAAGGTGAAATAAAAAATAAAAAAATAAATTCAAATAAAATCATTTACCTTTGAAGAACTTCGGATGTTTTCAATGAGGAGACTCTCAGTTATATAGCAAATGTTCATTTTTTCCAAAACAATTATTTGTGTAGGAGAAATCGCTCTGTTTTGTTCATCACGTTTGGCTAAGAAAACCCCCCGAAAATTCAGTCATTACAACGCCAAACTTTTTTCCAAATTAACTCCATAATATTGACAGAAACATGGCAAACGTTGTTTAGAATCAATCCTCAAGGTGTTTTTCACATATCTATTCGATGATAAGTCATTCGTGGCAGTTTGGTTTCTCCTCTGAACCACATGGTAAAATACACGCAGCTGGAGATTGCGCAATAATTGCAATGGAGGACACCAAGCGGGGCACCTGGTAAATGTAGTCTCTTATGGTCAATCTTCCAATGATATGCCTACAAATACGTCACAATGCTGCAGACACCTTGGGGAAACGACAGAAAGTGTAGGCTCATTCCTTGCGCATTCACAGCCATATAAGGAGACATTGGAACAAAGCGCATTCAAAATCTGGGGCATTTCCTGTTTGAAATTTCATCTTGGTTTCGCCTGTAGCATCAGTTCTGTGGCACTCGCAGATAATATCTTTGCAGATTTGGAAACGTCAGAGTGTTTTCTTTCCAAAGATGTCAATTATATGCATTGTCGAGCATCTTTTCGTGACAAAATATCTTGTTTAAAACGGGAACGTTTTTTTATCCAAAAATTAAAAGAGCGCCCCCTATATCGAAGAAGTTAAAGAGACTTGCTGGCACGTTTTTGTTTTGTGCGTGCAGCAAACTGTGAGTAGCGTTTTTGACTGACTTGTATAGTTTAGGTCAGAATTTCAAAATGTTCGCAATGCGCTCGTTAGAATTTAGTTAGCATTGTCTATGAAGATTCCTTAGTATGTGTTAACATTTTTTAAATTCTAGTAAGTAACTTTTTCGGGGCTTTGAATATTAGTGCTTTTTAAATAGATACCTGTAGTCAGCTTGTGTACTAGCAAATGTTTCATTGTAAAGATTTTTCATTATGAAGCTTTCTGGTACTAGTTTCCCAAAACAGAGGTTTAAGCCAGTCACAAGAGTTTGTTTACAAAGAGTCTCCCTAAGCAAAATGGGAGCTTTGTGAGGTGAGTCACTCCTGCAGAGCGAGGTGATCATGTTACACTTGTATGAAATTCACTACCTATGTTTGCCAGCTATATTTCTTAACTATTAAGTTAACTATCTAATGTTTGTGTTGTGTGTGGCAAACTGTGTTTTGACATACTTGCGTAACTTTAAGCGCTGGGTTGCCTGTCCTAGTAGTAAAGGTTTGCATGTGCTTGTTAGCATTTTCCTAGCATCCACTATGAGAGTTCCTTGGTACTTTTTAGCATTGTTAGCATTCTGGTAAGTGGCGTTTTTTTTTCTTTTGGAAAAACAATTGCGCCCCTTGTGTGCACTACTGGTAATATGGTATATCCTGGGAACACAATATGGATACCGCCCAACCCTAATATGCCGTAACATGCTTTTTTTTTTGATGTGCTACTGAACTGAAGGAGAGGACGCATCAATTCCATCACTACAGATATGAGGGGAAACAATATGAATAAAAGACATTAGTGAACCGACAATTCTTAACATTTGAATTGTTTTTCTGGCCAATGCATGCTATATTTGGATCGGTTTGGGCTCCCGCAGACTGATGCACTTTTATCTTACGCATCAGTCCCCAGTTCAAGTGTTTATCGGTGAATCATTACATCCCTAATACTGATAACTAACCCCTTTTATCTCTGCTGCAAGCTAGCACTACCAGCTAGCCTCTAGCTAGTAGGCTAGCTTCTCATTCTAAATGTCATTTCTCCATCCGTGCTGTTGGTGGTGGTAACGCACCATACTGTCACCACTCGACATCCTGTCTCAGCTCGTATGTCTCACTGTATTTATGCCATGAGAAGGTATCTGATGCAGCCAGAATCCTTTGAGATACTGGGCCAATTTCGGCTCAATATTTTTGGCTGTGAGTGGCTGGGCTGCCATGGTAATGTTAACATTTTGTAGTGGTGGACATTCTAATTTGCATTTACCGATTTTGATTTTTCAACACTGATACCGATTATTGGAAATCCAAAATATATATTTTAAAATTTGTAATAATGACAATTACAACAACACTGAATGAACACTTTTATTTTAACTTAGTATAATACATCAATAAAAATCAATTTAGCCTCAAATAATGAAACATGTTCAATTTGGTTTAAATAATGAAAAACAGAATGTTGGAGAAGAAAGCAAAAGTGCAATATGTGCCATGTAAGAAAGCTAACGTTTAAGTTCCTTGCTCAGAACATGAGAACAAATGAAAGTTGGTGGTTCCTTTTAACATGAGACTTCAATATTCCAAGGTAAGAGGTTTTAGGTTGTAGTTAATATAGTATTTATAGGACTATTTCTCTCTCTACCATTTGTATTTCATATACTTTAGACTATTGGATGTTCTTATAGGCCCTTTAGTAATGCCAGTGTAACCGTATAGCTTCCGTCCCTCTCCTCGCCCCTACCTGGGCTCGAACCAGGAACACATCGACAACAGCCTCCCTCGAAGCAGCGTTACCCATCGCGTCACAAAAGCCGCGGCCCTTGCAGAGCAAGGGGAACAACTACTCCAAGTCTCAGAGCGAGTGATGTTTGAAATGCTATTAGTGCGTACCCCGCTAACTAGCTAGCCATTTCACATCGATTACACCAGCCTAATCTCGGGAGTTGATATGCTTGAAGTCATAAACAGCTTAATGCTTAAAGCATTGAGAAGAGCTGCTGGCAAAACGCACAAAAGTGCTGTTTGAATGAATGCTTACTAGCCTGCTGCTGCCTACCATCGCTCAGTCAGACTGCTCTATCAAATCATAGACTTAATTATAACATAACACACAGAAATAAGAGCCTTTGGTCATTAATATGGTCGAATCCGGAAACTATCATTTTGAAAACAAAACGTTTATTATTTCAGTGTAATACGGAGCCTTTATCTAATGGGTGGCATCCCTAAGTCTAAATATTCCTGTTACATTGTACAACCTTCAATGTTATGTTATAATTACGTACAATTCTGGCAAATTAGTTCGCAATGAGACCGGCTGCCCAAACTGTTGCATATACCCTGACTCCGTGCAATGAACGCAAGAGAAGTAACACAATTTCACCTGGTTAATATTGCCTGCTAACCTGGATCTCTTTTAGCTAAATATGCAGGTTTAAAAATATATACTTCTGTGTATTGATTTTAAGAAAGGCATTGGTGTTTATGGTTAGGTACAGTCGTGCAACGATTGTGCTTTTTTCGCAAATGCGCTTTTGTTAAATCATCCCCCTGCGTTGCATCGATTATATGCAACGCAGGACATGCTAAATAAACTAGTAATATCATCAACCATGTGTAGTTAACTTGTGATTATGATGGATTGTTTTTTATGAGATAAGTTTAATGCTAGCTAGCAACTTACCTTGGCTTCTACTGCATTCGCGTAACAGGCAGGCTCATCGTGGAGTGCAATGAGATTAGTGTGTTGGACTAGTTAACTGAACTGAACTGAAATCTGTCTTTCTGCCCCTGAACAAGGCAGTTAACCCACCGTTCCTTGAAAATAAGAATGTGTTCTTAACAGACTTGCCTAGTTAAATAAAGGTGTAAAAAAAAAAAATTGGCCAAATCGGTGTCCAAAAATACGGATTTCCAATTGTTATGAAAACTTGAAATCGGTCCTAATTAATCGGCCATTCCGATTAATCGGTCGACCTCTAATATTTACCCAACCCATTACCCAGAACATTCTGTGCCAGCATGGTGCCCATTTACAAATGAAAACAATAGTGTTGCTGTTGCGAGCGAGCAACAATCACCCGACGTCAACCCAATTCAGTTGGTTTGGGATAAGTTGGACCGCAGAGTAAAGGAAAAGCAGCCAACAAGTGCTCAGAATATATCTGAACTCTTTCAAGACAGCTGGAAAAACATTCTAGTTGAAGCTGGTTGAGAGAATTCCAGGTGTGTGTAAAGAGTGGCTACTTTGAAGAACCTGAAATGTAAAATAACACTTTTTCCCCCCCATGTGTTATTTCGTAGTTTTGATTTCTTCACTATTGTTCTACATTTTAGAAAACGGTAAAAAATAAATAAAAACGCTTGAATAAGTAGGCGTCCAAACCTTTGACTGATACTGTATATAAATGGATGGATACATGGTGTATCACATTTAACAAACCAAACATTCACATACTGTTATAGAAGGTCAAGTTAAAACCCAAAACGATCTGTGCATCAATACCGCCCAGCCCTAATGTGTAGGGGAGGGGTCTGTTTGGGATTAGGGAAAAAAGGGCAACGGGGGGGTAAAGAATGAAGCTATTGAATTCTGCCGTGGATGTTTTGTTTGACTGTTTTCACATGCACTGAAGAAAGAGCAAAGAAATTGGAAGGGGAACCACTGGCCCACACCACGGGCCCAGCAGATACTAAAACTAGGTCAGTTGGTCAGGGGGCACAGCAAGCACCCCCTCATCCAGGCTCAGGGTCACTCCTCCGACTAAAATATACTCTGGTTCCCTGTCCCCCCCTCAACCCTGTCCCCCTCCCCCCCCTACAACAAATGCTGCCTTGTTTCCAAAGAATCCTCATCCCTCTGTCTCCTGTCTGCCAAAACTCCCTCCCTAGTAATGGCCCCCAACTCTCATCAGTCAGACCTAAGCCCCAGAGTTGGAACAGCTCAGTTCCTCTTTAACTGCAGAGCAGTGTGCTGTTTCATTGTTCTTTTGTTGAGAAAGTTCTCTCTCTCCCTCTGTGCTCTCCTCAAACAATGGGGAGTGTTTCCTGGACAACCAGGCAGGGTGCCAGGTCTTTGACTGGGGGGGTTCTATTCTGGGCTTGGTTGACTGGTGGTGGGTTGCCAGATCTTGCACTGAGGTTTTATATTGTGGTCTGGTCTCAGTGCAAATGTAGGTCAGTCCAGCAGTATATCTGGCAACTTGTGGCAACCCTGAGACGGAGGCTTATTGGCCTAACGACTCTGGCCGTTTTTAATCTTGTTTTAGTATTTACAAAAGCCTTTTGTAAAATGTGACTTTTTAGTTAGAACAATTTATTTGAGGGCTCTTTTAGTGAAGAAAATGTTGGTTCTTATATTTGTCCAAAAATGTAGGGATTGGCTATCATAAAGAGTAAAGAGTTTTAGCCTACACATGCATGTAGGTATTTGACTTGTAATTGATATTCTGTCAGTGCTTTAGGCTGGCCACCTGTTGAACGTTGTCAGACAGAATTCTGTGTTTGTATTAGAGTGCACTAGGAGTAGTAGTAGTCTGCTTAATCTGTATGTTGACTTGAACTCTTTATCAGCAATCACTTGTTTCAAATAGATGCATGAAGCTGTATTGTGTGTTTTGTGGTAGGCTGGTCTTGTCTGCTCAGTAGATTTAGCTGTTTTTCCTGACCACATGACCTGACCAAGAAAAATGCCTGTCCCTACTGAAGACATTTTGTATGCTTTGCGATGTTAGACTGAGGGGAGTTGGTTAGTAGACAGGAGAAATTAGGTTTTTCACATGTATCCACTTCACATTCATCTCACACTTTGGCTCTTTTGTTTTCGTTTGGTGGAAAAGTAGGCCAAAGCTGCACACATTCCTCTCATGTCAGTGCCCCACGCCAGAGAAAACATTGACAATTGCCCTACACCCCAGACTATGTGTGTGGTGTGAGCCGGCGTGCACACGATTGTTTGATCTTGTGTGTGAGATGTTTGAAAGTTGTTTCATCTGATGTGATAACCTGGATGGGTTTACATACTAGTGTTCTTTATATATTCCAAAGCACTTTCATCCAACTCTATGCCAGCTTTGAAAGATACAAGTGCGGAAGCATTTTGTCCCAAGCATGCTAAAGACTTTCTAATTGTAGGGTAACTGACGGAAATGTTTGCAGACTTGTCCTCTTGTCAAATGCTTAGCTCACTAAACTCTCTTATTGTAAGAACAACACTAGGCATAACTGCCAAAGTGTAGACTAGCTGCTTTCACTTTGGCATACTAGTAATAGGCTACTGTTCCCATTGTTATTTGACTCTCCTGCATGTAAAAAGTATTTGTCATATAAGCATGTAAGCTAAATCCACCCTTTTCAACTGTATTGACCCTCTCCTGTATGTAACATTAATGTTCCTATGATCCCCCCCCTGTAGGACCGTAAGCTGTCCAAGTCGGAGCGCCAGCGGTTCAAGGAGGAGGCGGGCATGCTGAAGGGGCTGCAGCACCCCAACATTGTCCGCTTCTACGACTCTTGGGAGGCCCCTGTTAAAGGCAGGAAGTGTATTGTGCTGGTCACAGAGCTCATGACCTCTGGAACACTCAAAACGTGAGTCTCACTTTCACACACAGACATCAACACCAGTCTATCATCATGATTCAATTGTTGGTCCTAGTTACCCAAATCAGTGTAATGTGATGAGGATGGTTGTGTGATGTTCATCTTTACCCCTATGTCTGTTCTGTAGGTATCTGAAGCGCTTCAAGGTCATGAAGATCAAAGTTCTGAGGAGCTGGTGTAGGCAGATCCTGAAGGGCCTTCACTTCCTCCACACCAGGGCCCCGCCTATCATCCACAGGGACCTGAAGTGTGACAACATCTTCATTACGGGGCCCACAGGCTCCGTCAAGATAGGAGACCTGGGATTAGCAACACTCAAGCGGTCCTCTTTTGCCAAGAGTGTCATAGGTAAGACCCCAACATCACCAGCTACCTTTTACTGTGCTCTGCTTTCTTCCTCACTAAACTCCAATGGTGATGTCTTGTGTAAGGTCATTATACTGTAGTTAACATGGAGGTTGTGAATGGTTAGATTATTTTATTTATTCTCTCTTTTTTTTTTACTGACAATGTGGTTGGAAAGCAGACCACAATGTTTCAGCTCTCTTTTCAAACCACAGCTCAAGTGGAGGCCAGGCCATGGGGAGACCCACTAACCCTCTCTTTACACACACTGTGTTATGTCAGGGAGTCCACCAGGGCTGATTACTCGTGACAGAATTGATTTGATTCTCTTTTTCTTCCACAAAGTGAAAGTTCACTTTCAGGCTCCTACTGAGAGTAAGTAGTGCCAATTTCTGTGAAATATGAATCTCAATCCACTTGTCATGCCTTAACTGTCAGGCTAGCCAGGCCAGGGTTACAGGTATGGCCTCTGGTTATGTGTTCTGTCTCAGACTGGTCTTTGCTCTGTGGTTTGGAAATATGTGGTCTGTTTGCCAGTGATGCCAATAACGTTTGCCGTTTCTGTTTTTTGAAGGGTTTGGCCCTACAGGTTTTTGTCCGTGTTTGTCTCTGTCCTTTAAAAAAATGTCAGGAGCACAGAGAATAATGTCTGCTTCTTTTTCTGTCTGGAAAGCCCCCCCTTCCCACTTTCCTCTTCTCCTTTATCAGCCTTTTTGTTGTTGTTCTTTCACACTCTCGGGTATGTTTTGAGACTGTAGGCTGTAGCCTCAGCTGTGCTCCGTTCTGCAGTAAAGGAATAAGTAGGGTACTGCTGGTCAGTGAGTATTGTAATGGCCTGGTAAGTGTGCGAGTGCACTGTGACACACACCTTACAAAAAACTAATAATTTCAAATAACCATTAGAGTTTTTCTGTGTAAGACCATTAGAGGATTGAGAGCAGAGTATCTGCTATTTGAATAAGGCTGGTGTCCAGAAATGCACTGTTTCACTAACTAGCTATGGGATCTGCTTCTCTCGGCCATCACCATAACACCTTACTCCCCAGGTCAAGGAGGACAGGTGAGTCAGACTACTCAAAGGTATGTTTGTATGAAACAGGTTATGTTTGAGGGTTTAGTTGTGAAATGTAAGGTCTTGACACAAGTTATTTCCATAGCTAGTTTTACTATTTGTGCCCCTTCTATGCCATTTTGAGGCCCCTGATCATTGACGTTCAACTCACTAACCAGGTTCTGATTGGTAAACCAGGCCATTCTACAGCTTGTCAGTAGTTAAACTGACAAAGTGTGTGTCTAACACCAGTTTGGCCCCCCCTACAGTGTTTTCTGTACACCAGCCATCTTCTGTAGACTCCCTATACAAGGTGTCACCCCACAGATAACCAGGTCTTACACAGAGAAACTTGTGCCTCTTTCTCTACAGTCTAACTGAACCCGGCCCCCCCCCCTTTTTTTGTTCTCTCCTTCCTCTCTCTCTTTCTCTACTCTCCTTCGCAGCTTCTGCTCACCTGGAGGCAGCGGTGGACCGGTCACTCTTCCTCCTCTTGGTTAGAGGAGAAGAGGGGCGTTTGGGGTGTGACACTCGGAGATGGAGACGAACACACAGAGAGACACAGAGTTCTGAATGGTTGTATTTGATTTAAGGTACCCCTGAGTTCATGGCGCCTGAGATGTATGAGGAGAAGTACGACGAGTCAGTGGATGTGTATGCCTTTGGGATGTGCATGCTGGAGATGGCCACCTCAGAGTACCCATACTCCGAGTGCCAGAACGCTGCACAGATCTACCGCAGAGTCACCAGCGTAAGTCTCCGCTGCCTCAACCCCAATTGCCTGTTGTCCTCGATCTGCCACCCGCTCTCCTCCTCTTTCCAGTTCCCTCTTATCTGCCCCTTCTCCCTCACTGCTTGGCTGTCCCTTTTGAGCTAAATTATTTTTATTTTGCATCATTAGCCATTCTTTGCCACTTGTCTTTTTCTCCCCACTCTTTCTGTCTTCCCTGCGAGCCTTCTTCCTCTCTCTCTGTTACCTCTTTTCCCACCTCCTTCAATCCTGCAGCCTACATTATTTTTCTCTATCTTTTGCACTTTTTCTTGTTCTGTCTCTTGAGGCGTGTTGAGTCTGTCATTTGTGTTGGGTGTAACTGGGCCTCGACTTGGATCCAAAGGAAGAAAACACACACCTCAGCATAGATACTTCATGATTATGGTTAGAAATGGGCCTTGAAGGTGAGCCTATTTTCTCACCAATCAGCATTGCCATTCTAGGAATCGAATGTCGGCTGCCAGTGTCAGTGAGCACGGTTGATCAACAACTACGTTGGGAGGTAGTAGGTATACCTTCTTGCACGTGCCTGTTTCTTCCATGAGCGCCACATGACACAGGTTACTTTTTACCTTAGCTAAACATTTGTTAAACTCTCTTGATAAGTAACATGCATTCCCGGAATCAGTATATACGCCACAGACTTATCGCGTTGTGACCATCAGAGGTGTGCAACCTTATGACTATCAGAGCTTCAGATATCATATATGACAGTCTGCTGCTGTCTCTGTAGACCTATCCATCACTTGACACCGTCACACATACCTCCTTCTCACTCTTTATCTCCTTCACTCCTTTCCCCGCATCACTCCTTCACTTCTCCTTCCGCCCCCCTCATCAACCCTGTTTTCTGGAATCCATGCTCTCCCCCACCATTCTTCTCCCCAACTCCCAGCAACAACAGCACCAGGCCCTAATCTTCAAAGAGTGGGAGTGTCACCATAACTCCAGAGTTCACATGTAGATTTCTAGGTTAGTGGTCCTCAGCAGCACAGGCCCTGGACACAGTGGGTTGCTGCTGAACCTTGCTCTGAGACAAGACTGCTGTACCTGGTGACTATGGAGCTCGCCAGCTTGTAGTCTTATAACCCGGAAATAAGTTACCTCTGGTTTGTTCAGACATCCCTATGGGAATGCCATTCCTAAGGTCTGAGGTTAGCACAGGCTTAGGAGATCTTTTACATTTTGTTCTGAGATTAGTCAGTTAACATGACCTTTATGAATTATGAAGCCTTTGTTCACTAAACGTGATGTTAGCTGATGAAGATTATCTCATAGAACAGAATGTATAAGATCTCCTAAACCTGTGTTTACCACAGACCTTATTTTCTGGGTTTATCCAAAACCCCTACAAAAATGCCATTCATTTTCCTCATACACTTTGTCCAACGAACCATCACTGAGTTAGTGCCTGTAAAAAGACTCCATTACTATTTGGCTCTTTTTCCCCTGAACAACTTTGTTTTCCCACAAGGAACACTCAAGTAGATCACATTACAATTACACAAGTTTGAACATATAGCGTGTACTGCAGTCCAATACAGTGTTATACACTGTTTTCTGATATGAGGCGACAGAGCAACGTCACAGAAGGCGCAGATGGAAATATATTACATAGAACAGACATACTTCCGTCATGTAAAATATGTCATCATTTCAGCTCTGTACAAGACATTTCTATCTGCAACCCTGGATAGACCCGGAAGTTAGAATCACGGAAAGAGTGTGTTGACAATGTGTGGGTTGTGACTGGGAGGTCTGTGTCTTATAGGGGGTGAAGCCGGCCAGCTTCGACAAGGTGGCGATCCCAGAGGTGAAGGAGATCATCGAGGGATGCATCCGACAAAACAAGGACGAGAGGTCAGCTCACATTCTCATTTTGATCATTTGGCAGACACTCTTATCCAGTGTGATTTGAGCTTCATAACCACTAATGAGACACAGATACAGAGAGCGTATTCATACTCAACCACTAATGAGAGACCGATACAGGGAGAGTATTCATACTCAACCACTAATGAGACACAGATACAGGGAGAGTATTCATACTCAACCACTAATGAGAGACAGATACAGGGGGAGTATTCATACTCAACCACTAATGAGACACAGATACAGGCAGAGTATTCATACTCAACCACTAATGAGACACAGATACAAGCAGAGTATTCATACTCAACCACTAATGAGAGACATATACAGAGAGCGTATTCATACTCAACCACTAATGAGACACAGATACAGGGAGAGTATTCATACTCGACCACTAATGAGAGACAGATACAGGGAGAGTATTCATACTCAACCACTAATGATACACAGATACAGGGAGAGTATTCATACTCAATCACTAATGAGACACGGATACAGGCAGAGTATTCATACTCAACCACTAATGAGACACAGATACAGGGAGAGTATTCATACTCAACCACTAATGAGACACGGATACAGGGAGAGTATTCGTACTCAACCACTAATGAGAGACAGATATTCATACTCAACCACTAATGAGAGTATTCATACTCAACCACTAATGAGACACAGATACAGGCAGAGTATTCATACTCAACCACTAATGAGACACAGATACAAGCAGAGTATTCATACTCAACCACTAATGAGACACAGATACAAGCAGAGTATTCATACTCAACCACTAATGAGAGACATATACAGAGAGCGTATTCATACTCAACCACTAATGAGACACAGATACAGGGAGAGTATTCATACTCGACCACTAATGAGAGACAGATACAGGGAGAGTATTCATACTCAACCACTAATGAGACACAGATACAGGCAGAGTATTCATACTCAACCACTAATGAGACACAGATACAGGCAGAGTATTCATACTCAACCACTAATGAGACACAGATACAGGGAGAGTATTCATACTCAACCACTAATGAGACACGGATACAGGGAGAGTATTCATACTCAACCACTAATGAGACACGGATACAGGCAGAGTATTCATACTCAACCACTAATGAGACACGGATACAGGCAGAGTATTCATACTCAACCACTAATGAGACACGGATACAGGCAGAGTATTCATACTCAACCACTAATGAGACACGGATACAGGGAGAGTATTCATACTCAACCACTAATGAGACACGGATACAGGGAGACTATTCATACTCCACCACTAATGAGACATGGATACAGGGAGAGTATTCATACTCAACCACTAATGCATTGTCGGAACTAGAAGCACAAGCATTTCGCTACACTCGCATTAACATCTGCTAACCATGTGTATGTGACAAATAAAATTTGATTTGATTTGACACGGATACAGGGAGAGTATTCATAATCAACCACTAATGAGACACAGATACAGGGAGAGTATTCATACTCAACCACTAATGAGACACAGATACAGGGAGAGTATTCATACTCAACCACTAATGAGACACGGATACAGGGAGAGTATTCATACTCAACCACTAATGAGACACGGATACAGGGAGAGTATTCATACTCAACCACCCAGGACCGTCTCAAAATATGACCCGTTTCAAAGTGTGTTAAAGATGTCTGTTGATTTGACTCATCCTCTCTCCGTCTTCTGTTCTCTCACCCCTCTCCCACGTTCTCCCAGGTACTCGATAAAGGACCTGCTGAACCATGCCTTCTTCCAGGAGGAGACAGGGGTGCGTGTTGAGCTGGCCGAAGAGGACGATGGAGAAATGGAGGCCATCAAGCTTTGGCTGAGGATAGAGGATGTCAAGAAGCTGAAGGGGAAATACAAGGACAACGAGGCCATTGAGTTCTCCTTCGACCTCAGCAAGGACGTTCCTGAGGACGTGGCCCAGGAGATGGTGGGTGGCAACACAATGTCCACTTCAGAGAGAGATTGACTGTGTCCCAAATAGGCTGCCATTTGAGACACAATCTTTATTCTTCCTGATTATTTATTAGGAATCCTTGACTTACAAACATCATCTAGACTACATAACATTAAATGTGAGTCAAGTCCTAACACTGCCCTATTGTGTGTGTGTGTGTGTGTGTGTGTGTTGTGTGTGTGTGTGTGTGTGTGTGTGTGTGTGTGTGTGTGTGTGTGTGTGTGTTTCTCTTTGTCAGGTGGAGTCTGGCTACGTGTGTGAAGGGGACCATAAGACCATGGCTAAGGCCATCAAGGACAGAGTTTCCCTCATCAGCAGGAAGCGAGAGCAGAGGCAACAGGTCTGTACCGGCTCAATGGAATCTTTGGCTTGAATCCTGGATAAATGTGATGTATGGTATTGCAATCATGAATTAAACTAAGCTAAACTTGATGGGATTAAATTGAAGGTGCGAGAGGAACAGGAGAAGAGGAGGCTGGAGGAGGAGCAGGGCCAGCAACAACAACAACAACTACTGCAGCAGCAGCAGGGCCAACCTCAACCAGGGCTCCAGCCCGGCACAGAGGCCCCCCAACCAGCCCAGACTGTCCCTCAGGCAGCCCCCCAGCCAGGCCAACAGGCTGCCCCCTACATCCCTCCACAGCCCACCCAGCAGCCAACCCAGCCCATGGCCCCCTACATCCCCCCTCAGACAGCACAGCTGGGGCCACAGGGGGTTCCCTATATACCCCAGTCTACAGGGCAGCTCCCAGTCTCTGTCCCAGTCCCAGTATCGTCCCAGGTTCCAGTCCAGACAGAATCAGAGAGGCCAGAGGTGGACCAGTACCCACAGCAGACTGAGACTGGTCTGTACCTTCTGCCTTTTTGCTCTCAGGGCTCTGTATTATTGACCTACATTATAGTCTTAATCTAGTGTTTATGAACTATCAATTGACAAACCATCTCCCCATTCTTTACCCCTCCCTCTTTCAGCCAATCAAATGACAGATAGTGCTCAGGGTTCCTCCGTCCTTCATGAGACGCAGCCGGTGATGTCATACACCTCTCTTCCCAGTCAGCAGCCTCAGCCACAGGCCCCTCCTGTCCAAACAGACCCATCACGTCAGCCGCAGCAGACCATGGTAAGTCATTAATGTGGCACACACAATGCATTTAATATGTGCTCACAGTAACAGTACCCAACTCTTGTCTCTGCATGTATCATAAAGTCCCATGTAGTTTCTATCTCATTCTCTCTGCTTCTCCCTCTGTCCTGTTTGTCAGGTGGTTCCTGCTGCTCAGCATACCACTGTTTCCCCTGGGGCTCCAAGCTCCCAGCCTGCCCCTGGGGCCCCACAACAGGTACACGTCACCATCACAATACAACTTCACCACCACAACACTGCTGTTCCTCAGCTGATCACACCTAGATCATCGATCACTATGAATAGATCTGGATCAGAGGCTTCTGTGGGCTCTTACCAAAAGGCCAATATTAGCATGTTGTTGAAAACATTGGTGGACCATCTCACTTCTTGCTCTTTCTTTCTGCGTTCCTTTTGGTTCTGTTTTTCTTTCTTCCTATGCTTTCTCTCCTTATTTTCCTCCATCTCTTTCTGCGTTCCTTTTGGTTCTGTTTTTCTTTCTTCCTATGCTTTCTCTCCTTATATTTTCCTCCATCTCTTTCTCGTTCTCTTTTTTTCTGCTCACCTCTGTTCTCTTTCCTCTCCCTCTTACCCTTTGTTGTATTTTGTTTCTTATTATAGTATGGAGGTTACTACCACCCACCACTCCCCCCTCAGGTACTTAAAAACTGTCCCTTGCAAACGCACACCTCTTCCCTCTACTGTCACACCCATCCTTTCTCTTAACATATACTGTTTATATGGTATACATACACTATTTATATGCTATCCTTCTGCAATTTTAGTAGTGTGTGTGTACTGTAAAATCCATGCTATAAAACCTGTACTGAGGCTATATGAGACAGGATTACTCTAAATCAATGTGATTCAGTAGGTAAGTGCCTGGGGGAGTTGCATGTTAGATGAGAGCCAGTGTGAAACTGAGGTGGTTTGGCCTCTGGGGGAGGGATGGTGCGTGTGTTTTAAGAGCAGTGTGTTGGGGAATAGATCATGGAGAGTCTTGTCTGAGATATGGCCATTTTATTTTGTGCAGATCTCTTATCTCTGTCACTCCCCCTACCCCCTGTAGGTGCCCCCCCAGCAGGTGACATTGCCCCCCTCTCAGCCCATCCCTCCTCTGCACCTCCAGCAGCCACAGCCAGAGGGCAGCGATGCACCTCAGAGCTCAGTACTACCACCTCTCCAGCCTGCAGTCTGGCAAATACAGGTGAGACACCCACACCAACACATTGGTCAAGTGCACAACAACCCCAGCTTACCCTCATACCAACACTAAAACACTCAGACAATCTACAAACAAGGACACAGAATGTATTCCATCTAGTAAATGTTTTATCACGCATGTACGGTCTCATTCTTTTCTATTCTTTCCCTCTTTTTAAAATGATTTTCTGCTTTTTGACTAACGGCTCTGTGTCGGTCTCTACTCTTTCATCCACTTTCTTTCATGAGTTTCTCTTGCATGCTGCTGCTTTTTCCTGCATGGCTGTCAGTCATGGGCCAATGAACCAAGCCCTCCTATCCTGTCTCCTCCAATCAATGCAGAGCACCTCTACTTCCTCTATCAGGCCACAAACGTCTCTGTGATGCAGGTACCCACAGGACAGGGGCAACTTGTGTGATTAGTGTTAGTAGTTAGGCTTGACGTGTTAGTAGTTTAAGGAGCCTACAAACAGACACGCGTCCTATGAGAAGTAAAACCTCGTACTTCCTGTTTACCCCGCTACCATCTAGAAGGTGAAGACAGTACAGGTGCATCAAAGCTGGGATTGAGAGACTCAGAAACAGCTTGTATCTCCAGGCCATCAGACTGTTAAACAGTCACCACTAGCCGGCCTCCGCCCAGTACCCTGCCCTGAGCCATAGTCACGGTTTCTACCCGGTTACCACCCGGTACTCTACCCTGCACTTTAGAGACTGCTGCCCTATGTACATAGTCATTGAACGCTCATCACATTTAATGTTTACACTGTTTCACAAACATTTTCTTAGTCAAGATCACTTTGAGTCAAAATGCAAGCCGATATCTACCGCTCAGATTTTTTTTAAACACGACTTAAACGTAAAGCATTATGAGGTTTGTGCAGTAGGCTATAGGCCCAATACATTAACACTGCATATTGGCTATGCTTGAATTGCCCTGCCAATGTTCATCTCAGAACATTTTAGAAATGATATTTTAAACCATTTGGTATATGATCACACTGGTAATATTACAGCTGAGTCAGCATACATTTATTTTAGAATTGTTTTGATTTTACTGGACTGATGGCCTGCATGTGATGGTCAGCCTGAGGGGAGGGAGAGTGCAGCGGTGAGGCTGCCTCTCACCTCACTCACTGTTCAGCCGCTCTCTCTCCCTCAGCTGAGAAAAGGGTCTTCCAGCTGATGGCAAAACTCAAGTCGCACTGCATTATTTCTGCCTCATGCACCAATTCATGTTGTTACTGCTATGACCAGAGAAAGTTGAAATATTCCTGGATATTAATAACCTTTTGTGACTCCCAAACCCGCATGCGGGAGCGTAATCATTGCCTGAAACTAATTAGCATAACGCAACGGACATAAATATCCCTAGAAAATATTCCTATTCATGAAAATCACAAATGAAATATATTGAGACACAGCTTAGCCTTTTGTTAATCACCCTGTCATCTCAGATTTTCAAAATATGCTTTACAGCCAAAGCTAGACAAGCATTTGTGTAAGTTTATCGATAGCCTAGCATAGCATTATGCCTTGCTAGCAGCAGGCAACCTTGTCACAAATCAGAAAAGCAATCAAATTAAATCGTTTACCTTTGATGAACTTCGGATGTTTTCACTCACGAGACTCCCAGGTAGAAAGCCAAAGTTCATTTTTTCCCAAAATATAATTTTTGTAGGCGAAATAGCTCCTGGAAATTGCAGTCACGAAAACGGCGAAAAATATTCAAAATTAGCTCCATAATATCGACAGAAACATGGCAAATGTTGTTTATAATCAATCCTCAAGGTGTTTTTTTAATATCTATTCGATAATATATCCGTCGGGACAATTCGTTTTTCAGTAGGACCAATTGGAGTAATGGCTACCTCTGTATTTTACGCAAGAATCTCTCGGAGCCACCATGTGACCACTTACGCAATGTAGCCGCCTACGGCTATTCTTCAACATAAATGCGTAGAACTACGTCACAATGCTGTAGACACCTTGGGGAATACGTAGAAAGCGTAAGCTCATTGATGACACATTCACAGCTCAATAGGGACTCATTGGAACGCAGCGCTTTCAAAACCTGGGGCACTTCCGGATTGGATTTTTCTCAGGCTTTCGCCTGCAACATCAGTTCTGTTATACTCAAAGACAATATCTTTACAGTTTTGGAAACGTTAGTGTTTTCTATCCAAAGCTGTCAATTATATGCATATTCTAGCATCTGGTCCTGACAAAATATCCCGTTTAAAACGGGGAACTCTTCTTTTTTTTTTTTTTTTTAAATGAAAATACTGCCCCCTAGTACCAACAGGTTTAAAAAAGACAGAAGCTGCTAATAATAAGGCAAGCGTATGGGAACACATTGCTATAGTAATTCATTGCAGCTGCAGTCCTGGTTGTAGTGTGAGTGGAAGTAGGGAGAACGCACCTTTTATGGCTTATAATGGTGTTGAACAAGTTTTTAAATCTCACAG